>NW_026057331.1:0-19447 GCF_019202705.1 Hemisphaericaspora subhashii | reverse complement strand
TTTTTCAACTTTGATAATTGCTCTACGTGCATTATTGGTGATAGACATTGATTTAAAATCTAGAACTAGATAAGTGGATTTTAACGAAAGAATCAATGTTTAGAGATTGTGTTATTGATCATGACATTATTAAATAGTTTAGGAAAGTTCACACGACAGCTAACAAGGCACAATAGATCTCATACTTGACATTCTATTCTTTCTCCTATATTCACTTTTGAATGACAAATGGTTGGAGTATTTTGAATGTTTGGGTGTTATTCAGCTGGAAAATGGTTGAAAATTTGCAGCCAAACCCTGCTTCATCGGTCAATTGGTGAAAAATCTGTTACAATGGAGATGATAGATGCAAATCCAGTATCAAAGTTGCACTACCGAAATAACATATAGTTACCAGAAAGTCTATGTGGTTGGAATTTGTGGTAGGACAGGCGTTTATAATTTTTCAATTGTGACAGCGTCTTTCAGGTTATCAGACTTAGAGTGAGTTAAAAATTGGTATTGACGGGATTCATATTTCTAAGGTTAGATTTGAGATCCAAATTACCGATCGTTGCGCAAGATCCTGCTCTGTTTAATAATTCTATTAGAAACAATTTAGATCCATTCAAGAACATCAAGATAATAGTTTATTGGATTCATTAGGTAGATCGGGTATTGTTGCTCCCCAAGATATCAAAGAATATCAAGAAATTGAAAAACATACTTCATCTGACGACCTACCAAAGTCTCATTTAGGCAAAGCTGTTGATGATGAAGGAGGAAATTTTCTCACTAGGTGAACAATTGGTTTCCTTTGCAGCAATGGTTAGATAAACTAAGATATTGATTCTTGATGAAGCTACTTCTTCCGTAGACTATAAGTGGATAACACCATTCAAAAGACGATCGCGACGGAGTATTGCTCATAGGTTGAAGACAAATAATTGTTATGATAGAATACATGTTAGGGATAAAGGAGACATAGCTGAGTTTGATACTCCGCGGGAAGTTTTTGGTAGAGAAGGAAGTGGATTTAGAGAGATGTGCGATAAATCAAACATCATAGGTGATGATTTTAAGAATACCACTTGATAGACAACTAGTAGTTATCAAAGTGTGTCTACTTATAGTTTTATAGATATGTGGATAACTTTACATAATGTATTACAAATTTGTTGTGATTTGAAGTAATTGGTTAGGTTTACCTATTTTTGTTCCCCCGGATAGTATGGCTGCAATATTTAAATATCTGATTGCAAAAAAAAAACTTGGTTTTTCATCTGTTTTTCGTCCAGTTCTTTACTATTAAAAGAACAATCCAAGAATGTCTTCCTTCACTGATAATTTATATTAATTGATTAAGCCATCCTAACTTATTATAATATATGAAAAGGGTTTCATTCAAATTCTTTTCAAGAGTGTCAAGGAAGCCTAGGAATAAACAAAAATCCAATGATTCAAATCACTGTTCCTTTTATATGTATGCCCTCATAAACTCAAAGTACGACAGGAATCACTTCATCATTTTATCTGATGTCATTACCTCACAGTTGGAATTTCTACTACAGGCCTGGGTTTTCATAGTTTCTGAATAAAATACAAGAAATTAATCAAATAAACTTTCCCCACTTAAAACGAGAAAAAATGCACATCACCTGGTAGCCATACTTTCGAGAACAATTAAATGAACAAAGTACACGACCCCAATGCTGTACGTGTCTATTATAAATGGTCCCGAGAATGAGAGGCAACTCTTTCATAGTTCTTTCCATATATTTCTTTACAGCTTAAATGAGATATTCCATATTATTATCGATCGTTTATTATTTGTACTTCAGTAAAGCAATAGAAGACGAAACAGCCCAAAAGCAAGAAGAATTAATTTGTAACCAAGATAAAACTGATTGCTATCCTAAAATATTTGAACCAAGTTGGGATTGGCAAATTATAAAACCTGGCCAAGATATTCCACCCGGATTGCACGTAAGATTAAACATAGATACCCTAAAGCGAGAAGCAAAATTCATGGACCCTGACGAACAAGATACAAATCACTTACAGGAATTGGTGGTTGGCGATAGTGCAGAAGTTTACGATAGAAGTAATGACGTGAACCACGAAATGAAGAACGAGAACACCAATGGGAACGAGATACAAAATGGTCGTATTCACAGAGCGAAGGCTTCGCGAGATGACTTGAGCAATTTTGATTCTGCGGTGTTGGAAGTTGAAGATTTCCAAGGAAATAAGGAGAGGTTAGCTGCTGCGTTGGACACGCTCACAGAGTTATCACATGACATAGAATTTGGGATTGAGTTGACAAAAGATAAGCAAATCTTTGATAGTTTATTTAGGCTTGCTGAAAGCATCAAAGATAATACATTTGTGGAAAAGATTTATAGAATAATCGGATCAACTTTAAGAAACAATCCAGTCGCAATCGAAAACGTTATAACCAATTTCGGTGATGCATTCTCAGTTGGTATATTTAACCAATTACATGGACATTCTGATGGGATTATCCAAAAAAGGATTCTTGGAATAATACACGCTTTAACTCAAAATAATAAATTCGTTGCCAAATACTTCTCGTTCGAAAACAGTCGTGGATTGGACGCTATTATAGATATATACCCAGAATTAGACTCCGAATCGAGGATTCGAGCAAGCAATATTCTAGAAGATTTGAGTCTATTTGGGAAGAGCAATGATAGAAGATCTATCGAACAAAGTACACCCGATTTCGAAGTTTCCAAATTTATTCAAGAGTCTTTCGTCAATGGTAGAACCAATCCAGACAATTTCAAAGTATACTTCAATAGGTTGAAAGAATTGCACCAACGAAATAAGGATTTAAAGCCGTCAAAGAAGTTTTTGGGTTGGTTATCCGATCAAGTGGAATCAAGAAAGGAACATAAGAAAAGAGATGATTATTCAGATGAAGACAAAGAATTTGACAAAGAAATGCTAATTGCAAGACATGCGATATTTGGAAATCCAATGGGATTACGCAAATCCTTTGGTGATGAGTTATAGAAGTTACTTCCTGTGAGTACCACTAACAATGTAACTCTATTGTAGTATAGTACTTTCAAAATTTGTAGACCCGTATATTGTATTATACAAAAATCATTAAAAACTGTGCATTATAAATACATGACAAAAATGTGAAGCTAGAATTAATATTTTAGATTAAAGGATTAACTCAATCTAATCGAATAAACCGAAACCCATGTCTTCGTCAGATTCTTCAGCAGCTTCTTCAGCGGCTTCTTCGGCAGCTTCTTCAGTGGCAGCGGCACCGGAAGCACCACCAGCTGGAGCAGCGGCACCAGTTGGGACAGAAGATAACTTGGCGTTACCTTCGGCAATTAATTCTTCAACATTCTTACCTTCAACTTCAGATAATAATTTTTCAATTCTTTCTTCTTCAACTTCAACTTCAGCAGCAGCTAAGACATTCTTGATATCTTCGGCAGATGGGGTGGCGTTACCGGCGTTGACTAATAATAAGTAAGCAGCTAAGTATTTCACTGTTTCATGTTAGTATTACGTTGGGCTTCCTCTACCCTGAGAGTTATATAAGAAATCGTTGTCTTCGGAACTACTTTTTTGCTTCTCAACAAGGTATCGATATCCTCCAATTTAAATAGGACTGTTCCAGTAACAAACGGAGGTCTATCTTCGGGTTTTCAGTAGTATAGACATTTTTCACTTATCCACATCTCTCGGATCTTAAAATGGTTGCAATATGGTTAAAAATTTTAGGTGTTGTTTTAAAATGATGTATTATACACAGTTCTCTTTGATTGTCTTATATCTCTCGGCTGATTTAAAATGACTCCACATACTTTTGATTTGTAATTACTATGTTTCTGATATGAAGCTCAACAGGATTGTTCAATCGTTAAGTAATATTTTTCACTACCAGTATGCCTGCCAAATCCGCACCAAATTTTTTTCGTCCTAGCTTGAGAGGGGTCAGTCGTGCAAGATGACCAAGAATAGGGCTCCTGACCTATTTTTTCAGGAGATGCACGTGACTGACACTAGTAATTACGTATTATTGGCTATTCCAAATCTACTCAGAACAACCGTTCGATCATCGTTTTGGTATCTCTGCCATACCTTCACCAAGAAGGCTAAATAGCGGTAAAGTTTGTGGTAAATCTCCTAGAACCTCATTACCTGAAAGCTGTTCTTTTCTAATTAATACCAGCCAAGACATTTATTAACAGCGAATAACTTCGAGACCACAATTTACAAATTGAGCTGAAGATGGCATTTTTATCTCCACAGCTTCAAAGTCAGAGAAATGAACATTGCACAGGGGTCGGGGCATTTCTATTCGACTCTCATTTATTGCAAGCAATTGTTCTAATAGTGTAAATATCTGGGCTCTGTACTTATTGTGGTTTCCAATGAATTACCGCTATCGTGTTAAATCAATAGGAATTAGACATTTTACTCAAAAAGTTTCAACTACTTACTTTGCTTTCGTAATTTCTTGAAAGGAAAGGAAGGATGTATGGCTGCAATTTTTCATTTCTTTGTAGTTTGGGGTAAGATCGGAGATTTCCGGTAACACCAGGCACGCGAAATCACGAGATTTGTTGGTAATCTTGTCTGTTGTTTGGATATTCACCGATATCCATTTTCAGAGAAACAACAGACTTAGACCCCGCCAGTTTATTTGAGAAGAGCTGACAAAGAGATGTCGATTAAAGAATTTCCAGAATTGTCTGCTGAACAAGAATCGGAGCTAGTTGAGTCATTACTCCATTGGTGCCTTGGGAATGGATTAGTTATGTATCCCCCAAACTTTTCCAATTGTAGTGCCAATAATGCCCCAATAACGTTATTCCCTACTCCGATGCCTAGAAATAGTTTCAAGAATGCCGAAGATGTTCAAAAGATATTCAATGAATTATATATTAATTTAGTATCTAAAGAAAGGGAATGGTTGATTAAAGAGTTAAGGGAGTTGTCAAAGTATGACTCAGATTTTACTGGAAAACTATTTGAAATTTATGAAGAAGTGACCTCTAATGGCCAAGTTCCCCAACCGTTATCGTTGGGCTTGTTTAGATCAGATTATATGATACACAACGAAACAAATGAAATTAAACAAATTGAGTTTAACACTGTCAGTGTCTCTTTCGGAGGATTATCTACCAAAGTCGGCGAATTACATAATTACTTAAATTCAAGTGGATTCTACGATAGCAAGTATTCTAATGTGTATTACGAGGGCCAGGAAATACCAATTTCAAACTCAATTAATGAATTGGCCCAGGGCTTAGCCGATGGGAATTACTTTTATAACAATCAACTGGAAAATAAAGACACTGTTGTTTTATTTGTTGTACAACCACAGGAACGGAACTGCTTCGACCAAAGACATATTGAATTCTCCTTACTTAAAAACCATGGCATTAAATCCTATAGACTTACTTTAGAAGAAATAGAAAGCAAAGTGACAACCAACTCGAATAAATTATATATTAAGTCAACTATGGATGAAGTATCCGTCGTTTATTACAGAGCAGGATATTCACCAGATGATTATGAACATAATCCGCAAAGTACCTGGAATTCGCGTTTGATTTTAGAAAAATCTTTGGCAATTAAATGCCCTTCAATATTGACTCAATTATCAGGTGCAAAGAAGATTCAACAACTCTTGACCAAGAAAGAAATTGTTGAAAAATTGTTGCCTACTGTCAGCCAAGAAGATCTTAAAAAATTAATGTCAACATTCGTATCAATATATCCGTTAGATGATTCAGAAGAAGGAAAAATAGCTCAAAAATTGGCTTTCGAAGTTCCTGAAAGATTTGTATTAAAGCCTCAAAGAGAAGGAGGCGGTAATAATATCTATAAAGAGGAAATTCCAAGTTTCTTGGAAAAATTAGATAAAAGCGACTGGGGTGCCTATATTTTAATGGAACTCATAAACCCACCTAGTTATAAAAACAAGATTATTAGAAATAACGAAGTATATAACGAAAATATAATTTCGGAATTAGGAGTATTTGGTAGCATTTTATTTAATGAAGCAAATGGTGAAATTTATACGAATAAAAATGCAGGTTGGTTATTAAGATCCAAATTTAGTTCCAGCAATGAAGGTGGCGTGGCTGCAGGTTTTGGTTGCGTGGATAATATTTATTTATATTAGTTAGATATAGCAGATGATTCGGCAACATCTATTTCAATATCACCATCATTTCCTTTTGTTTCACTCGCTTCTACATCGACAACCCATAGAGTTGCACCTAAGGTATTAGTGAATATGAAAAATATTCCTAAAAGAGGAATACCTTCTAATATCAAGGCTGCAATGCCAAATCCCATATATTCTGCCTTGTAATCAGCATGGATTTGTCTGATTTGGGTTTTATTGTATCCCTTCATTGAAAAATATCTCGTGTGGGCTTGTAGACCTCTCTTTGATGAGCTTAATAAGATAACAAAAACTGGACCCATAACGGGAACGAAATTGCAACTAAAAATTAGGAAGCTCTTTACTAGTGAGAATGGGAACAATTTCATATCTGGTAGTGATAGTATATACCTTCCTATTCGAGCATGCACTGGTGATTTACCCTTCCTTCTCAATTTGGCTAATAATACAAGATCATTAGAACACTCTCTGCTTAAGACGGCATCATAAGCTACCAGTTGGATTAAAGGCATCAATGTTAGGGTAATAATGAAAACGGAGATGGTTCCGGATTGCTGAATAATTGTCCACCAAGCCACTATTATACCCAATGGACCCATCATTAAAATATAGAAGGGCAGTTCAAGGGGAAATATGAATATAAACATTAAACAGTAGATGATGGTCGTCAAAACAAGCTGAGGAAGTAGTATAGTGGCATAAAATGGCCAAAGTTTTGGGTGAGTCACGAAATAGCATAATCCCTATTTAAACACTGTTAATATATGTTCACTCATCAATAAAAGAATATCAACACATACTCTTAACGGGTACCAGTATGTACCAGTTTCCAATATACTCCTTGGGAAATTTAATAGATAATGAAAGACCATTGTTGAAGTAGGGGCAATTGAATCAATCGATAGCGGTTTTTCAAAAAATTGGTTGCAAAAAAAAAAAATATAGAATGTGAAAAACTTCAGAACTAACAAATGAGCAAAGGCAAAGAAGAAGTAGATATCTAATTACAAAATATATATGTATAACTACAGGTAAATATTTTCGATGATTGTTACTATTCAACATAAGAACATAATTTGGCACAAGGATCTTAAAATGTATATATGTTCACTTGTCGACTTAGTCTACTTGGAACCGTTGATATGAATGCAGTTGTTAACAAGCATCTTGCCAAGTCTCCTTCGGATAACGTTGAGATAGTATTGTGAAGTTTCTTGCATGTCATACTTTGGGTCCATAAATTGTTCTTCCAAGGAGGCAGACGTTCTTGAAGAGACTCTGCTTTCCGTGGAATCATGAATTAGTTTAGGAATATTGCGAAGCAGTACCCACATTCTAGAGTTCAATTCAAAGCTACACACTACTTGCCTTTCCAAACACGCAAACATAAATATTAATCCAGCTAATACCTACTAAAAAGAAATCCATATATATAAATCAGAACTATTACAAGAAATTGTCAACAAAGTTATATTTAAATTTCTGCCATCCACTCAAACTTTGAGCATATTCAAGCTCTTCCAATTCTTCATCTGTTTGGATATACCTATCAGTATCAAGATCCATATCTTCGGGCTTGACAAACCTATCCTTGAATCTCTTCTTGAATATCCACCAGCATAAATATGTGATTGGGAAGACAAGCAATTCAAGATAACTTTGGAAGAAATCGGCAACAATGAAAGGAGATAAAGTTGACCAACCCTGAACCAAAATAATAAATCCCCCAAACACGACAACAAACCATGGGCCAAATGGGTATGACCAATTTTTGAATAAAATTTGTTTAGTTTTACCTTGTTTGGCCATCCCACGTCTGAATCTAATAGAAGTTACTCCAATAAGCCACCAAGAAATAAGATTAGAAAGTCCGACAATAGATTGCAACCATGACCATAATTCACCAGCACCGACAAAAGCCAGTCCAAAACAAAGCCCTGCTATCAACCAGGTGACAATTACTGCAACATATGGAACCTTGTATCTGTTGAACTTGGTAAAAACCTTAGGGAAATATCCTTGACTACCTAAATTAAAAGCTAACCTAGAACCGGCAAACAAAGCATGGTTTCCAGCAGAAATGACTGAAGTTAAAATGACAGCATTCATAAAACTACCAGCTCCTTTGGCACCAACTCTTTGGAAAACAATAGTGAATGGAGAAGTGGCAACAGTTTTGGTCATTAAGTTAGGGTAATCATAAGGAACATTCATCCCAATGAAAAAAGAAGTGAAGACGTAAAAGATCATGATTCTCCAGAAAGTCGCTTTAATGGTTTTAGGAATAACCTTAACAGGATTGCGAGTTTCACCAGCAGTTAAGGAAACTGATTCAAGTCCACCCAAGGCATATGCAGCAGAAACGAAAAGGGAACTGAAACCTCTGAATCCATTGACAAATGGTGCGTCACCATAGCTCCAATACTTGAATCCAATATATTCGTGCGTATCATTCTTGCCTACATTACAAACGATGGAAACAATAAAGAATATAACGATAGTTACAACTTTAAGTAACGCCATCCAATACTCACTTTCACCGTATGCTCTAACATGAACAACATTTAACGACAATAAAAGTATCCAAAATAAAAGTGACATAACCCACCAGTGGAAATCGGTCCAATATTGGAAAACCAATTGCATGGCAACTAAATCACCGGCTACCGAACAACAGTCATTAAACCAGTAGTTGATCAAAATTGCAAAACCAAGGGATTCATTACCAAATCTTTTAGCATATACAGTGAATGAACCCGAAATAGGGAATTGAACAGACATTTCACCAAGAGCAAGCATCATAAAAAATACAACTAGACCCACAACCATAAAATTTAATAATAGGGATAATGGTCCACCAGTGGCCAACATTTTACCAGTACCTAAGTAAAGACCAGTACCAATGACTCCCGCTATGGTGATCATATTAACATGTCTAGCTGATAACGCCCTATTAAGGTCTTCAGTATGAGCTATATCTTGTTGGTCAAGTTCAAGTGAAGAGTTGGACTCTAAATCTTGAATTTCAAGTTGAACCGTAGGTTTTTCTTTATTGCCCATGGGAGAGCTCATGTTAGTAATTGATTCCAGCAGCATTGCAAATAAATGGGCTTGATTCAAAAGGGAATAAAAAGTTTGAAAATTGGAGTTCTTTTACACCTATTATATAATAACTAATTTTGAACGCAATTGTGAACAAAGGTGATGCACGAAGTTCATTTGAACTGAAATATATGGTGAGGGGGGGATAACTAATGCATGCCGTGTATTGATTGTGTAAAGTATCATAAATGCGAAGATAAGATCTCTCAACACAAAAGACTCATTGTTTCATCGTAAATGCTATACGTGTATACCCCTCGATTCAAGAAACAGGGCCGATTATCTTTCTAATAAAATAATTTCGCTTTTATTTACCCCGTCACTTGGGCGGTGGACGTAATGGTGCCGACATTGTTTTCCCAAATAGGAAATTTTGTGTATTACAAAAGAGCGACCCACAGTCAAGAAGAGTCGAACAGATGAAACTTTAACAATAGGCGGGGCCATGATTAGATAAAGATAGGTGACTGAGGAGCGGACTCAACCTAAGCCTGTATTTCCAAATTAGGCACCAGTCACTCCCGCAAGTGACTCTGGCAACTCAATCCCCGAAGTTTGGAGTTTGAAGTACTTAACCTCTGTAATTGAAATTTCACTTGTCATTGTTTGCGGCTAATTCCTCTTAGATTTCTAATGGCGATGCCAGTCATTCTATTTTAAGAATAGTCCTTATTTCTCTCCATTCTTTTGGCATTGATGTGTCAAACGGCCAATGCACTCCGCTTATAATATCAAACCCTTAAAAATTGTGGCATCCAATGAAGTTGCGACGGCCCCGCTATTTCCCGATTCAGACTACTTTTGGAGATACCTGTAGTTAGACGCTGAGACGAATGACTGCAAACTTTTTAATGCCGAATCGAATCCAGAAAGGGGTGATTGAATCCATTTGTTGGCTTTGCGGGAGATCACTTTGAGCCTATCATAAGCAACATGCATAAGAAGTGTAAATACACAGTAGAAACTGCCATTAGAAGGTTTCTATTCATCGAAAATGAATAATCTAAAAAAAGACTTACAGTAATATTTCTACGGAAGAGATACAAGCTAGACCAAGTCCATTGCATAAAGTTCACTAGTACTCTGCAACTATTACACGATTATAGATTTTCTATTGGAGATTACTATCCTATATAAATTATAAAAAGACAAACAATTTCAATACTTGCATACCTAAACAAACCAAATTTAAGCGGATTCAGCTTTTTGCAAGGCTTGTTCAATATCTTGGATCAAGTCATCGACATCTTCAATTCCAACAGAAAGTCTAACTAAGTCATCGTAGACACCATTAGCTTCTCTTTCTTCTTTTGGAATACGACCATGGGTCATGATAGCTGGAACCTCAGTTAATGATTCGATACCACCTAAAGATTCAGCTAAAGTGAATAATTTAGTAGAGGATGCGAAAACAGAAGCACCCTTGGAACCACCCACTACTCTAAAGGAGATCATACCACCACCTAAACCGTCTCTATGCTGACGCAAGACTACATCGTGATTTCTGTGGCCCTTTAAACCAGGGTAGTTAACCATCAAGACAGAAGGATGGTGTGATAAATATTCTGCAATGTTCTGGGCGGAACTGGAGGATTGCCTTAATCTCAAATGTAAGGTCTTTAAGCCCCTGTGAGCTAACCATGAATCGAAAGCAGATGGGATAGAACCAATAGCATTTTGTAAGAATCTGAATTGTTCGTGTAAGTCGGAGTTATTGGTTACTAAGACACCCATGACAACATCTGAGTGACCATTGATATATTTAGTAACAGAATGAACAACGACATCAGCACCATGAGTTAATGGGTTGGAAACATATGGGGAAAGGAAAGTATTGTCAACGGCTAATAAAACTTTGTTACCAGTAGCAACTTCATGATCTTTTAAGATTTGAGCAACCTTGGCAATATCAGTGACTTGTAAGGTTGGGTTGGAAGGAGTTTCTAACCAAACTAATTTGGTGTTTTCTCTTAAAGCACCAGCTAAATCGGAGACTAAATCACCAACAAAAGTGGCTTCAACACCATGAGTATTAGCAACCTTAGTGAAGTATCTGTAGGTACCACCATAGACGTCGCCACTTGAAATGATATGGGAATTAATTGGCAAAGACTGAATCACCAAAGCAGTAGAAGCACACCCGGAGGATAAAGCAATAGCATATCTAGCTTGCTCTAATGCAGCGACTGCGGTTTCAAAGTTATCTCTATTTGGGTTGGCTGATCTAGCATATTCGTAAATACCTAAAGGCTTAGATGGTTGAGATTGACCAAAAGTAGTTGAAAGGGAGATTGGTTCAATAACAGCACCAGTTGATGGGTCAATTGGAGCACCGGCATGAACAGCCTTAGTACCAAAAGAGTATTGAGATTCGGAAATAATAGTCATTTGTGAAGTATCGATGGGTAACATACTAAAAGAAGGATTCACGTTTTTTGCAACTCAGGGAAATCTGTAACCATTTAAATAATTTCCAAGGTCCATAACTCTAAAAAACTCTCTTAATCGTATAAGCAACAATAGCTAATGTTAACTTTAGGATGCCATCGGTATCTCTTAATTTCATTCATAGTTTATTCTACTCAATGAGATAATAATTCTATTGTTGCGCATTAAATGAAAATATTTTTTATTTTCTTGGAAAAACCTGTTTTAGGCAGCATCCGAACACCAGAGAAAAATTCAACTCTGTACGGCAAATGCCCATTATCTAATTCATTCATTGAACCGGGTTTTTACCCCACACTTTGATCATTCTACATGTACCATGGTCAGCTTTTGAAACCAAACTTTTTATGGAATCAGTTAACAAAAAGGGCCCCTCTATGACAGGATTATAAATAGCATTACAATATAAAGCTGATAAGAAGACTGACTGGACGTGAAGAACCTTTCGCCACATAACTAGTCAATAATGAATAATTCTTTCCCACACTCCACACCTTTTTTAGGGCTTTCACGGCCCTATTTTATGGAGATAAAGTAGTTAGACCCAACCTACCAAACGAAACAGACCCCATCAAGGTAATGACCGCGCTGTGGACCGCTTCTACACCCACGAAATTAGTATCCCTTCATGAACATATATTTTTCATTCGTTTCGTGAATTGTACTTGTAGCTAACGACTATCAATTTGATTAACATGTGGTTGGAATACTGCTTGTTGAAATATCTGTTTGTGGTTGCAATGTTTACAAAAAGGAATTTCTGAGGGCGGCTAATTTTCGACCCTCCTCCAAATTGCTTCATATAGTATGGAAAATAATCTCTCTTCTATTGTCATCACATTCTGACGTTGATCTATCAAATTGATTAACATATGGTTGAAATAATGCTTGTTGAAATATCTATTTGTGGTTGAAATGTTTACAAAATGAAGTCCACAAAAACGAATTTCTGTGGGCGACTAATTTCCAAACCTCTTCCAATTTGCTTCATATAGTGGGGAAAGTAAGCTCTCGTCTTGTGTCATCATATTCTGGGATTGATCTATCAACTTCGTTAACATGTGGTTGAAATACTGCTGGTTAAAATATCTCTTTGTGGTTGCACAATTTACAAAAAAGAAGCTCGCAAACTGAAGTTTACAAACGGGAGTTTACAAATATGATTACAGCTTGGCGAATTCCGCTCATCATAGTTTCCACTACCTACACCACATGCCCCCCAACCTAACCTGAACCCCCCAACCCAGCCCACTGCCTACACCACATGCCCCATACTACAACATTCGCGTATCCACGCCTTTTACCCATTTATCTATCCCTTCTCAGACTAGCTCCTCCTGTGATTCATTCATTAGCTCATTCAATCAGGCAGTCATTGTTCATTCCTTGATTGTCTCCATCCTTCAACACCATCCTATTTAGAGCTGCTTAATCTAACAAAGAGAAGCTGTCAGTGTTGGAAAGGCTGTACCATTCCTTCCAATATTCTGAGAAAAGTATCAAGAACAAAGCAGTTGAAAGGTCATATTTTGAACTCAGTTGGTGACAGATGGATGGTTAGATGAAGTAATAGGATATATAAGTGAAGAAGGATGAATGGATGAAGAATGACAGAAGACAAATGAAGCATGGAATGTGGGATACAAAGACTGACTAATTGAATGAATGAACTAAAGAATGAATGACACAAGGAGAAACTATCTGTGACAGGAACAAATTAATGAATGGATAAAAGAATGAACAAGCAATGAATAAATGAATATGAGGCAAAAGTGGGAGACAAAACAACATTATAGATGACATAAGTAGTAGATGAATGAGTGAAGGAAATGATTGACAGAAAGATGTGATAATGTGGAAAGAGATAATTAATGAAAGAAGAAAAGAAAAAGAAAAAGAAAAAGGGAAAAGAAGAAAACAAAAAATTTGAATTCTAGGGGATTTCCAGGTTTATTTATACTTGAGATTTTTTGCAACCACAAAAAATTTGCAACCAAATTTGCATACTTTTTTACATTATTACTATTATAATTGCACAACCACAAAAATGTTCATACACAAAATAAAACTCAGGCGTATTTGAAAAGAAGGGTTTGTAAATTTCTGTCAAAGCTAACAACCACAAAAGAATCCTAGTATTTCCTAAATTTATGAAGTCTCCCCAATGAGAACTTTTGAATTTCATATTTTGATAAGTGTCTTCTTTTTATATGAATATAAATGTACTGTGGGCTGTATTCTAAATAGGATTCTCTTCTGGCGTCAAATTTTCAACGACCCTCTTCCGATTTGCTTCAAATAGTGTGGAAAACAATCTACCTTCTTATATCATTACAATCTGATCTTGATCTATCAAAATACCACCGCAAAAGCTACCCAAACCCTCCTGGAGACCTATGTATACGATGACGTAAAGTCGCTTCTTTTACTGTTTCTCTAATACTTTATTTGGTTGACGGCTTGAACACATACTTGTCCTTCACCGCTAACCACCATTGCTTCCGTCTTTATCCCTTTCTATGATTTTGAGATTTTAGGGCACAACCAATCTTAGATACAATCTCAGCAAAATATCTTGTTCAAGCATTGACATTATTTCTCAAATTGTTCAGTTATTATATATATGTGACGGTCAGCTCTCTTTCGCTTTAGGAATTTTTGTTATAATTATGCGAGAAAATTTTCGTTTGGTTGCAAAAAACAAAAATGGAAGGAAGTTTACAACGCTTCTACCAATTGATTTCATTATAAGAGATGCTTGAATCAATGGTGTTAAGCTGCATGTTAGAGGATAACTACATCTGTTCCAGTTATTAAATAAATAAATTCTCTATTTGCAATTCTATCACTATAAAAAATCAAACAATTACATTACTAATATACACACAAGATTTTTCAAATCTAAACGGAAGCAGCCTTCTTCAAAGCTTGTTCAATATCTTTTAACAAGTCATCAGAATCTTCAATACCAACAGAAACTCTAACCAAGTCATCGTAGACACCGTTAGCTTCTCTTTCTTCCTTTGGAATACCTCCATGGGTCATGATAGCTGGGACTTCAATCAAGGATTCAATACCTCCTAAAGATTCAGCCAAAGTGAACAACTTGGTAGCAGATGTGAAGACAGAAGCACCTTTAGCACCACCTTTGATTCTAAAGGAGATCATACCACCACCTAAACCGTCTCTGTGTTGACGCAATACAACATCATGGTTTCTGTGTGCCTTTAAGCCAGGGTAGTTAACCTTCAAGACAGAAGGATGATGCGATAAATATTCGGCAATCTTTTGTGCAGAACTGGAGGCTTGTCTTAATCTCAAGTGTAAGGTCTTTAAACCTCTATGAGCCAACCAAGAATCAAATGGAGATGGGATAGAACCGATGGCATTTTGTAAGAATCTGAATTGTTCGTGTAAATCGGAGTTGTTGGTTGCTAAGACACCCATGACAACATCTGAGTGACCATTGATATATTTAGTAACAGAATGAACAACGACATCAGCACCATGAGTTAATGGGTTGGAAACATATGGGGAAAGGAAAGTATTGTCAACGGCTAATAAAACTTTGTTACCAGTAGCAACTTCGTGATCTTTTAAGATTTGAGCAACCTTAGCAATGTCAGTAACTTGTAAGGTTGGGTTGGAAGGAGTTTCTAACCAAACTAATTTGGTGTTTTCTCTTAAAGCACCAGCTAAATCGGAGACTAAATCACCAACAAAAGTGGCTTCAACACCATGAGTATTAGCAACCTTAGTGAAGTATCTGTAGGTACCACCATAGACGTCACCACTTGAAATGATGTGTGAGTTAACAGGTAATGATTGAACAATCAAGGCGGTTGTGGCAGAACCAGAAGATAAAGCAATAGCATATCTAGCTTGTTCTAAAGCAGCGACTGCTGTTTCAAAGTTATCTCTATTTGGGTTGGCAGATCTGGAGTATTCATAGATACCTAAAGGTTTAGATGGTTCAGATTGACCAAAAGTAGTAGAAAGGGAAATTGGTTCAATGACTGCACCAGTAGTTGGATCAATTGGAGCACCAGCGTGGACAGCTTTAGTACCGAAGGAGTATTGGGTTTCTGATTCAATGGTCATTGTTGTCTATTATGTAAAATTGGTTGTTTTGGTAATTATAAAGAAGAAGAAGAAGAAGAAAAACACAATTTATTAGATTTTTTGCAGTTGAGACATCTATAACAATTTATAGTTTTTTATCGATTTATAAGCCAAAAAAAGTTTCTTAGTCGAATAAAAAAATAATGGCATTATCCTGCATGGAATCAAATATTTTTTTAAAACTGTCCGATGACCAAACTGTTTTAGGTAATCTCCAAAAAAAAAAAAATCTCCGTGTGCAAAAAAAAAAGAAATGCACGGCAATTGCTTTAGTGGGAATTACGCTATGTCACGTGCACAAGGCAATATAAATCCGATGGGCCTTAGCTTAGTAAAACCACAGTCTATATTGTTTTGCATTTCCTTAGAAATTGCATCAAGACAGGTGACTGCAAATCGTATTTATGGCATGATTATGGATGACATATTAGAATTACAAATCCTTCAAAAAGAAATGAACATTCGAGGTAGTGTTATTATCAAATAGAACTGCAAACCATCCAAATGTAAACTCTACAGTAACTATTTCGGTCATGTATTAGTTTAAGCATTTCATGAACTATTTACTATATGTAGAGAATCTAACCAAAAATTCTAATTCTGCAACTCATCGAGAAAGTTAGGATTATTTGCCAACTTAGTTTTGAATTTATCCCACCAATTATCAAAGGCTTTTATAGGTACTTTACCTGAATTATCTATAAAGCTGGCTAAGTAATTGTATGCGTGTCCAACAATTTTATTTGCCAATTGTGCAGTGTCAGCAGGTGCAGGAATGGTCCCCGCTTTCGCTACGACCATGGATTGCTTATGTTGTTCTTGGAGTATAAGCTGCTCCGCATTGAGCGTAGGTTCAATCGAAATACCTATATTGATTACAGTTGTATCATTTGACTCAATCATATCTTCGCCCATGTCAAAATTGTCAGTATCTACTTTCTTAGTATTATTGTTCAACTTATAGATAGCTGAAGGTTTATTTGGATTAATTCCACCTAATAGCTTATACTCTTGACTATTGGGTAATTGAAAATAGATCAAGGCTGTATAATTAACATCAGTAAAAGTTGAATTAGGTAGTAAAAATATTGTAATGTGGGATACATTTGCTGCATTAGGAATAGTTATCACATATTTCGTAGAATCAACCTGTTCAGCCAATTGAATAGGTCTACCTGAACACACTGCTCCAAACATGGTCATATTGGTGTCTTTTCTGTGTCTGTTGTTATTTACTCCGCATTCTATATCGCTCTAGAATTACTTGGTGTTGGAGGTAAATAATGTGAGGTTTCGCGTTTCGAGATTGCCACACTTTACCATTACCCGGATACAAGCCATCTCTTCTACAAAAGAATTTTTTTTAAAAAGACTTTCAAAACTTCTAGATGGTGTTTCTTCTCTAATCACTATACAACTAGAATAAACTCATTAGCACATGGTGATCGAAGCGAAGGAATCGCTTCATTATTATGTAATTAATAAATGATATTATTCCTTATGGGTGAGAAAAAGAAGATACTCAATGAATGGTTATTCAGTACAAAGTTCTTTTCTTGGAATGCTAGTCTGAATGAAAATGGCCAAATGTATTGATTGTTATTCTATCATCCTAGATAAACTACGTCGAACATATTTTCCATCTTTGAGCAACCAAAGGGTTTGATGGTGTCTTGTGCACTGTTTGTTAATTCTTTTAACGCATTAGATGAATATGGGAAAGATACTTCGTGACATTTTTTTACTAAATTACTCTACTTTGATGACTACCCAACTAGTAGCGCATCCAGCTGCTACCAAGACTACTTCACTTGAATCTGTGTATACTGGATTTAAGTAATTGAACGTTACCTCGTCAGCATTGCTTTGTCCTTGTTGTTGTATACCACAATTACCATGTTCACCCCAACCCCAACTATAGACTGTATTGCTTGAATTTACCAAACCATGTTCACTACCAATAACCATTTCATCAACCTTGAAATCACTAACAGTTGGATATAACTGTCCATGGCTATTGTTTCCAAATGACCTAATTGTATTGTTCTTCAAAAGGATATGTAAAGAGGACCACATTGAGCCTATTTCTAAAACGTCACTAACATCCGAATCAAGTTCAATGGAGTGCTTTCCAAATATTGAGATTCGATCTTCATTGGAAATACATGTAAACTCTCTACCAAGAGTAAACTTCGTAGTTCCTTTTCTTATTATTATATTCGGGAAATTCAATTCTCTTGGCTGCCAAAGAATTGACGGCTTCTTTTCGTCAATTATTCCCAATTGACCTTTTCTACAATTTCCCCATCCCATCAATATATTGTCTATGCGTAGGATGACATGATGAATAGACGCTTTAATTTCGAAGTTCGAATCAGTGGGTATCGCAAATGAAAAACACAACTCACTCTGTCGTATTTCTTTGCCTAGTCCCAATTCACCTTTTAACCCATTTCCACATACATATACTTCCCTCTTATCATCTATCAAAATGGAGAACTCCCATCCACAACAACAATCAATCCAATTTCCAGGGATTTTAGTAAGTAGTTTTATATTACCACATTTGGGAAGTCCACATTGTCCGTATTGATTCTCCCCTGTGGAATAAATATCTCCATTTTCAAAGAGAATTAAGGTATGATTTCCTCCACATGCTATCTTGATAGGTTTTTGGGGAAGAGATGTTACAATTGAATCTTGTCCTATTTGGAATTGTGATTCTTGAAGAATATTTTGATCAATATCATTTCTTATACCCAATTGATAATTACCATTGGATCCACATGCTAAAACTTTATACATCTTAAAAGGTTGTTTCGGAAAGAAATGGATTTACCACCGCATCCTGGTGTGGTCCCTTTTTTTTGCCCTCACCGACCAGCCTGAATTTTTCACTCATACTTCTATTCATAGCCAAATACGTTTCCAGAGATTGCAATTTCTGAATGAACTAACTTCCTATCGACCTCAAACTTCAATCATTACCAGGTGGATCAATCTTCGTAAACTGAAATTTCCCAGCCAATCAAATTTACGTACTCCTCGGTTGAACTCCTATATCGGGATTATTTTCCCCATTCAGGTTCGCTGCCATAGAAGTGACCCTATTGTGTATTTAGTAATCCGATTACCCCGGAATAAGTTACATTATTATCAGCCCATTATTGCTCCGCATGTGGGTGTGTGACTGTGGCATTTTTCCATGTTTCGTTTAGAAAGTTGAATGTACTCCACAATTTTTGGGTGAGCGTATTGCTTCTTTCAAATTATTTTGTTATTTGCAACTGTGGCTGCGATTTGCAATCATCAAAATGAAATAGGGATTATGGAGTTGCGCCATGTAGATGGCAATCATACACACCATATAAATAGATTGAAAACTATTCAACTTATTATTTATGTAACTTTGTTGAATTTGAATTTCAAGTAACTCCTCAATCACAAAATGTCTCCAGTTTATGATGCTGACAAATATGATGCTTCCCAATTTCAAAAAGCCCATAATAACAAAACTAAAAATGGTGCTTTCACTGTCAATTCAACTAATAAACAACTAGCCAAATATCCTGAATATTTACCTACTTGGGATCCAAATCAAAAATT
>NW_026057243.1:0-19521 GCF_019202705.1 Hemisphaericaspora subhashii | reverse complement strand
CAAATTTACATCAAGGAACCGTAAATTCTACTCTATGACAGTAATTGTTCTACCCATTCAAAGTTGCCAGACAAATAGTCAATTTATAAATTCTAAGATGTACATTTGGTTATCGCTATTTATCCCCTCTCTTGTCCAAGTCCATCATTTAAATAAATAATTCCCTGCTCCCAGTTATTTTTTTTGAAAGATTCTACTCTCTATGATATTTTGAGGATTACCCAAAAACTAAATTCAAATGTGTGCAAGCGGGGGGGGGGGGATCAATGGCCCAATGCTCCAAAAGAAGAGGGCGTACTTGTTGAGAGAGTTGGTTGCAAAAACACCTTCTATTATTTTTTTAAAGCTACTCTTGGAAATCTCGCGTACAATTGTTTTTTTTAGAGTATACGTGGTAGCGCTATATACACAAGTCAATAAACCATGTGATGATGTTTTAGTGCAACCTAGAACCGTTGACTGTATTTGTTGCCTGCACTATAGTTTGTACATTGTCCTAAGAATACTTCTCAGATTGTATACACGGGCAACTTATTAACGTATTTAAGAACGTCTATATTTGGCAACAGTATTTCTGCATCTTGGAAATTTTATTTTTTATCTAAGGGTTCCACCCGTGACTTCCGTCTGAAAAAAATGCGACACAATTTGCGACAATTTGTAGTAAAACAATTTTTTTTCGTCGATTTGAGTTTAAACTTCAGAACTACCACAGAAGAAAATAGAAGAATTTCAAAGAGCGGGGCGAAACAATTGAAATTTTCAAAAATTTGGCTGCCTTTTCAATTCGGTTCCATTTCAATCTAATTATTCAAAATCACTGGGGGGTCTAAAATAGCAAATTGCATCTAAAACGGCAGCAATTGTCTTTTCAATGGCCTATGTACTTTTTCAGCTACATTAAATACCCCGGTCTTTTCACAATAATCTGATTTGCCAATCAAGGCTTAAGAACAAGACGCCAACGGACCAACTATAGTCGAATAAATCCATAAATTCTGAAGCATTGATATAATGAGCCGATTAACCTTTTATCCACAATTCATTGCAGAAAGATATGGGTTCTCTAAGTTAGAGCTTTGTATAAATCTATTCTACTACAGATTGAAGGAATTATTTTTTACAGTTGTATGACGTAACAATGGGGTTTGTGTTCTATCTCGGCTCCTACTGTTTTTAGGAATAGAACGCTGATTTTTGTGAAAAAATGGACAAACGTGTTCAATAGGAAGATTAAAGCTGAAGAACGCTTTTAATTCAGTAGTCTAATCATTGACTTACGAGTACAAAATAGAAAATTCAATCAAGATTACTGTGTAACTTTTTGTATATTAAATTTTGACTACATACGAGTTTCCACAATTCCCCATCAATGGGAACACTTAATAACGATATCTGTCAGATTGATAATCAAATGGAGGAGGAGCATCAGGAGTCCATTGATCACGGTTACCGTAATGTTGTTCATACCCTCTTTGAGCTTGTTGAATAGCTTGATCTCTAGCTTGATCCCTATCTAAATAATCTAAACCCTTGGTTTCAAATAATTTGTCAACTTCACCACCAGCAATACCAGCTAATGCTTCTTTGGCAAAGGCATGACTGACTGGCTTACCTTCTCTTCTTTGTCTGTCTTCGAATAATTTAACGGCTTCGAAGGAGGCGGCACCGGCAATTAATTCATGAGAGAATTTACCTTCGTGTTGTTGACCGTATACTTCTTGATGGCTATCCTTTAAGAAATCGAACATTTTAGTGTGTTATTAGCAATTGTGATTAACGAAAGAAAAGAGAAAAGAGAAAAGGAAAAAGAAGAAGAGAATCAGAGAATTGGCACTTTTATTGATCTATTTATAGTCGTGGTCGTAGTCTCTCGTTGTCCACAACCGTAGTTCTGGACAATTATTCAAGGGGGCTTACGAGTACATTATAGCAAAAAAAAAGGAGGAGCAATATTGAAATATTTGATCGTGGCTTTTTTGAAACAAACCTCAAAAGGGGAAAAATGAAATTTGATTGATCAATCGAGTTTTTTGTTTTTTTTTGTTCTACTAATAACGAATGACACGTAATTAACAGGGCTTAGAGGTAAGTGTTGAAAATTTAAAACAAGAAGATAAAACACGTTCATTTGACGAAACATATGAAAACTAAATAACGCAAAAAGCGGAAAACTCTAAGCACAATGGACTTCGCCATCTGCATGGGTATGACAACTGGATCCTTCAGTTTTGGTTGGATCATCGCCATGGTCATGGTCGTGGCCGTGGCCGTCGTCATGCTCGTCGTCATGGTCATGGTCAGGGTCATGGTTATCCTCTTCTTCTTCATCATCACCATCGGTCAATTCAATCTTGAAGTCTTTATCACCATTACAACCGACTCCTGGAACTGTCAAATCAAAAGCATAGACATCCATAGCATAGAGAATCAATGAACCTGTGTTCTTGACAGTGTACGATGTATTGTGGGCAACGAGTTCCAATATATCTTCATATGAATCAGCATAATGATCAATCTGGTCTTCTCCAGCACTTTGAGTATGGAACAACCTATGTAACAAATCACCCGACCATTGGACACTAGCTTTTGATCCAGTAACAGTATATCCTTGGCTACACATCTGTGGTAATGACTGTCTTGTCAAGAAACTTAAGTCACAAATATTGTTTTCATTAGTACCATTTTCGCCTCTCCAGTATCCTCCCCAACCTTCATTCCTACATTTGTCATCAGGGTCATCACAACGGAATAATAAATCACTCTTATCACCATCAGCAACAATACCAAAAACACCAATGACTGGAGCAGTTGGAGTCTTCTTACCGAAATATTTCTTGAAGAATGGAGACTTTCTTCCATATCTAAGAGTATGATCTCTAGCGTGTTGAGCAACCACAATAGTATCTTGTAAACCAGCAGCAAGTTGATTGTATTGGGTAGCGTTACATGATTCATGAATCTTGAATGATTTCATCCAACCTTGTTTCCAAGCATAAGCGGAACCAGTGTTGTCAATATATTCATAGACAGTTGCTGAAACTGCAATTGAAACGAAAAATAATAATGTAAGATATAACTTCATAGTCTTATTGTAATATTACTTGCCGAATTAAAAGAGAACTATCATTGCTACCAACTTCTGTAGTTCAAAATGACTATTATTTATATTCTTCGAATCGATACATGTTTGATGTCTACAACTGTAGTGGTTACTAATACTCATCACTAATTAATGGCCATGGGTCTAAAGGGATACGTTAAATTGCTTAAATTGATCAAATTATTAAAGAAACAATGACCATAGTTGAAGAGTAGCCAGTAAAGATACAGGAATAATTCTTTTAGAATTGGAATGAGGGAGTCCTAAAGAAAATGCCAAGAAATACTGTGGTTAATTACAAAAAGTTTAATTGTTCCCTGAAAAAAATAGAATGTCAATATTAATATTACTCGCATTCAGAAATAGTGGTTATGAGAAATTGAAAACATCAAGTCAATTAGCTTAGTCGGCTATCAGCTGACTTCATTAAAGATCAATTGATAAGTNTATCATTGCTTCCCAGTTAAGCAAAATACGATTCCTTACGAGTTGCCTCATGGAACTGAATTGTGAATTCATTTCACGTTGAACCAATCGTACTGTAGTCGTACATGTCTGTCTTCCTAACCTCCCCTTGAATGAGTTTCTACCAATAATCGAAGAAATAGAAGCCGATTGGGTGAAACCCATTGTCTCCGATGTTCTATAAATGCATCTTCGTTTAAGTACAGTAGTAGCTGATTTCACTTGCAAACCTACACCGTTCTCGGAATTCATAGTTGAATTTGAGGTCCTTATTCGAACTTGGTTTTTGGAATACCTTAGCGGAATTTGAATCTCGTAAATTCGATGAAGGATCCCTATAATACATGGAGAAAGTTAGATGGTCACCTCTTCAACTTAATCACCGTCTTCCATGCACTAGTTCTTATATTTTGGAAAGATCTTTGTACGGAGCACATAACCTCTCCCTTATATGTTCCACTTGCATTGTGATGGACCAACTTACTGCTGTTGCATCTTTCATCTCAATTGGGTCGGAATGACAAAATAAATGTACATTGGAAGCTCCTTCTTAGGTGTAGGAATTAGAAATTGGTGAAAACCAGTTCTTTACGACCGGTTCATTGTGAATATACCTTAGTTTACCAGAGTTATATGCCCTTCGCCCTCCTCCTTGCAGTTCCAAGTCCCCTTCGGTCTTCCAAGGAGAAGATACGGAACCCCTGCTGTCTTTGAAAAAGGTCAGCCTTACGATAATCTAGTACAAACTATTGCAGATCTGGTGGCTCAGGGTTCAAGTACTGTCCCTGGGCCCTTTTTAAAAAAGTATCCCGAGAACCAGTTGTTAAGAAGAGAGAGTAAGTTTATAGTAGTTTTGGTGATAAATTCATCAATTCAATCAGTTTTAAAATTTTCCATATGGATTTGTTTAAAATGGTCAGATCTATATCTTCACCAAACAACAACACCTGACTACTTTTTATTTTTTTTAAGATTTTTTTGCAACCTTAAATTAAAAAATAAAAAATTATTTTAAGTGTTTTGCAACCCTAGTGGTTTTCAAACATTGCATGTGCTAACACGCCCGTATCAACTGATCATCACCTTTTCAATTTCCAAGTTAAAATTTAATATTACATTCTTAATAACCACTATAGGTTTATATGTAAATTCATCATGTTTATTTCTTGGCACAGGGCTCTAGCAAAAGTGCCTCTCTCCTTCTTTTTGTATTTAAACTCATTTGTATCAGCCATTCTCTTTGTTCTTTATTTTCTAAAAATGAAAACCAATTAACCATTGTCAAAAATGTTATTGAAGCATATATTATTAACTACATTCTTAGCATCTTTTGTAGTTTCAGAAGCAACTACGATAACTACTTCTGGAACATTCAGACTCCATACTACTGATGCTTTGGAGAGTACCACCGGGGAAGACCAACCAACAACCATCACCATATTAAGAGATCCCCAAGAAACCCATTCACAAGAAGAAGATCATGACCATGAGGATCACGATCATGAGGAAGAAGAGGACCATGACCATGATCACGAGGAAGAAGAAGAGGGCCACGACCACAACCATGAAGAATTTTCAGTTACCGGGTGTCATTTCCATGACAAAGTTCAATACTGTCTTGATCCCGATGGAGTAGAAGGACAAATGGTCCCTGCTCCAACCGATGAAAAAACTGCACCAACAAGTTATTCAGGTTGTCATGCTCATGGTGAAGAGATTTTCTGTATAAACGATGGTCAAGAAGTACAATTCGTAACTGCAGGAACTACAACCGCAGATACAACAAGCTCCTGTGGTAGGAATTGTCATTTTCATGCTGGTGTTGAACATTGTGTGGACGATGATGAAACAACAGGACTGTGTGAAAGGGTGGATAGAGACTATAATATCAAATTAAGAATTGGATTGTTGTTTGTGGTTTTGGTAACTAGTGCATTGGGTGTCTTTGGACCAATGTTCTTAAAGTCATTATTTAACTTATCAATGGAAGGTATTATAATTCTTATGATTAAACAATTCGGTACTGGTGTTATTATATCAACTGCGCTTGTTCATCTTATGACTCATGCTGCATTAATGTGGAGCAATTCTTGTCTTACACTCCATTATGAAGCTACTGGTACTGCACTTACCATGGCGGGTTTATTCGTTGCTTTTATTGTTGAATATGTTGCCCATCGTTTATTAATCGCTAGAGCAAACAAGCAAAAACAAATCCAACCTGAAGAACCAACCAAAGACGATACAATTGCTGATTTTACTTCTATAAGCAGTGCTGATCAAAGTTTGATCTCTATCCATGGAATTTCTTCCAAAGGTAAACTTTCTGTCATGATTATGGAATGTGGTATCGTCTTCCATTCGATCTTGATCGGGGTTGTATTGGTGGTAGCTGGTGATTCTTATTTCATTACCTTATTCATTGTGATTGTTTTCCACCAATTCTTCGAAGGATTAGCACTTGGATCCAGAATCACTGAGATGAAAAACACATCCACATTGACAAGATTAATCATGGGAGCAATTTTCGCATTAATCACCCCAATTGGAATGGCGATCGGTATTGGTACTTTGCATACATTCAATGGAAACGATCCTTCAACTTTGATTGCATTGGGAACTCTTGATTCATTCTCAGCTGGGGTCTTATTATGGACTGGGTTAATTGAAATGTGGTCACAAGATTGGATGCATGGATATTTGTCCAATGCTCCTATTATAAAGACTTTGCTTGCTATGGCTTCTCTTATGGGTGGTATGATATTAATGAGTGTTTTGGGTAAGTGGGCTTAAGAGATTGTGTTTATTGAACTTGCCTATTGTGATATAGTCCTACCATTTATACTTTGTGCATTTTATATTTAAATAGATTAATATGCTTAATTTTAGAGAATAAATACTTTTAACTATAATAGATAGAACCATAAGCTTTGATTCATACAGAGAAAATATCTCTATGTTTGATGTGTTGCATGCTTTAGGTTACATACAGAGTTGTATATGCATATGTTAAACTATTAAATATTCCGATAATTCTTACGAAGATATACATCTTCATAATCAGGGGTATGCCTCTTTTCTAAATTTAACCGTTCCATTTCATCAGTTATTCTCCTCTTGGGGACATTAGTGGTAGTTTGTGGGATTCTAATGGGAGATTTTTGATAAAGATAATCTAAATCTTCATTATTTCTATTCTTTAATGGGGTACGACGCAAATTATCTTCGAACAATTCCTTGGGTCCTCTTGGTTTTGGAGATTGCATATCTTGATGATACAGTAATGGGCGTCCTTGCTGCTGCTGTTGAAGTGGAGGTTGTTGCGGGGATGGAGTTTGTTGATTTAGGGATGGTGGTTTGTAGCTGACTGGTTCTGCAGACTTCTGTAGTTCATTTGTCTTGGCAAACAATATTTCTTTCAATCGTTCTTGTACTTCTTGTTCAACAACCATTTTGAATTCTCGCTGATATCCCAATCTGACTTCTTTTGCTTCTAGATCCATTGCTCTCATTCTCATTTCGAATTCTTCAATTAAATCATCTTCAAATTTCTTCTTTTGAGCAAGTAGTTTCTTTTGCATATTTGTTGTTTCTATTTGATCTTCCTCTCTTTGTGAAGCTAATTTACGTTCTAAGTTGTTTAAGTAAACTTCTTTCTTCTTGAGTTCCTCATGCTTATTTAGTAATTGCTTCTGAAACTCATTAAGATTACTACTTATTTCCTTTAGTTCCATTTCCTTCCTGAGAAACCGTATAGATAAAGAATTTATTAAATCAAAACAAGTAGGTCTTAAGTCCGGATCAACCGTGATACACTCCTTAATTAATGATTTAAGTTGGGTTGAATAATAATTAGGTAAATCAGGTATATTCCCCTTTTTGATCTTGGCTTGTAACAGTAAATGAGTTTTCGCTTGAAATGGCGGTTGTAAAGAACATAATTCATACAAGACACACCCAAGTGACCAAATATCACATACTGGAGAATACGGATTATCAACAAGTACTTCAGGTGACATATAATATGGAGTTCCAACGTATGTTTTGGCAAAATCATTCTTCAGCGTTAACATTTTTGCTAATCCAAAATCTCCCAACTTTATGGTCTTACCTGAATTCAACATGAATATATTGTCTGGTTTGATATCTCGATGAATGACAACTGCTTCTGAATTAATATTTGGACCGGTATTGGAGTTATTTCCTGCATTTCCAAATAAGTTAACCTTACTAGCATCTGAACCATAATGACATCGATATAATGCTAATAAGATTTGAACCATTACTTGCCAGATAAATTCTTCAGGAACTTGTTCTCGATTCTTTTTAAAATTAGATATGACTTGGGCTAAATCTCCTCCGTCACAATATTCCATATATATATGAATTGATTTATTTTCAGGAATATGATCATGAAGATAGTATTTAACAATATTTGGATGAGTTAGTTCTCGTAAGATTCGTAATTCTGATATTAATTGATTTCGTTCTTGAATATTCATAGAAGTATATTCAATTTCCTTCCGAACTAAAATCTTACCATCTGGTTTATGTTTGACTTTTCGTACTGTTCCGAAGGATCCTTTTCCTATGACTTCCAATGGTTCATATTGGTCCATAATGTTCGAGGATGCCATTTACATAAAAGAGTACCAAACCCCCAATAATTTTCCCTTTAGATTTTGTGACGAGGATCGCTTGTAAAGGCTTTATGGTCCAAATCGATGAATTCTAGTTTAAGAAGATAGAAAATTAAGTATTCTGGTTAATCAGGAAACAAAATATCTCTTTGATCTGATTTGTTTATCATTTGGACAAACAGGGAAATTGTTCAAACTACTCGAGTAAATGAAAAAAAAAAAGAATCAGTTGAAAAAGTTTTATTTCCGAGCGAACAATAGAGAATTAACCTCAATCCGTACTTCGGTAGCAGCAAAACACATATGTTTACAGTATTTGATCCTAATTAGGTACACGTCACAAGTGTTGAATGTTTTACTAAGGCTCATATTAAGTCTTTCAACTATAGACAAGACTCTTCTTAAACAAACCAAAGAAACAGTAGGAAAACGATTAATGAATCAGTTCATTTAGATGCTAACATTAACATCGACGCGAGAGTTATTCAATTAGTTCGGAAACCATTTCCAACCTAACCGGGCGACTGTGGCATACTAATTATTTTATCACATCTGTTTTTGTCGTCGTCTTCTAAATACAAATCAACGTTGGGACTCTTGGGAATTGTCTTTACAAATTAAATCAATTAAAACCTGAAGGGTTTCAGTAACTATAAAATGGTGGTAATCTTCTATTCTGTCTTTAGGATATCCCAAATCGATGATCATTTTACAAATATCAAACTTATTCATGGTCTCTGGTATATAACGCTCCAAGAAGCTCATGAGTCCTTCGCTGTCTAAATGCTGTCTATACTCAGATTGCAATTGAGGATTTGGTCCCATTTTGTCAAGGAAATCCGAAGAGGACAAATCAAATGGTTCCTCAGATATCTCGTTATCCTCATCTTCATCGCTTGCGATAACTTCTACTTCCAATATAGGACTGGAAGTAGACACTATGGGTGTAATATTTTCTTTTGTTCGGAATCTCGAGGGTCGCGACCTGCTAGTTGAGGTACATTCAAGGGGAGAGTTTATCCCGGATTCCAAGGGCAGAATGCGCGCTCTCTCATTTTCTGTGACTGGAGGCGGCATTGTACAACGTCGCTTATACCTGGGCCGAGATCTGCACAGAAAAGGAAAACCATCGGAAGCTATATGACCATCCGCGCGCGTTCTTGAGCGAGTAGCGACGCCCAGGCTTTGGTTTGGGGCGAGTACAGGTAGCGAAACCTTATTTATACTGTGCATTTTAGCGCCCTTCGAACAAGATGACATATGCATCGTCTCATACAGACTGGGGATATGCGAAGAACGGAGAGCTCGATTTCTCCGACGAGAACGCAGACGACAGCTTGGACATAATTTGAACTTTCTTGCATCCTCTGGTTCATCATCTTGCCTCTTCTTTTTACAACTCAGGCATGCTCCATCTTGTCTTCGGCGCTCTCTGTTTATCTGGCGAGCACGAAGACGACATTCTGGGCAAAGCTTGAACATTCTTGCATCCTCTGGTTCATCATCTGGCCTTTTCTTTTTACACTGCAGACATGTCTTGTTGACCACCTCACTAGAACTCTTCTCCGAATCTCTTTGGGAAGCGCTTGTTCTCTGACGATCACGAAGACGGCCACGAAGACGACACTCTCTGCAATGCCTGAACTTTCTCTCTTCCTCTGACTCATCATCTGGCCTCGTCTTTCTGCATCTCATACATAGCCTATCTCCACTGTCGCACTTCTCTATAATTTCTCGTCGGGCCCGTTCGCCTCTCTGACGATGTCTAAGGCGACACTCTGCGCAAAGCTTGAACTTTCTATCTTCCTCTGGTTCATCCTCTGTCCTCTCCTTAGTACATCCCAGACATACTCTAATTTTTCTATCGGAGCTCTCCCCACTATCTCTCAGGAGCACCAACGTAATTTTGTTATTGCGTCTCTGGTTAAGATAGAGACGACATCTTGTGCAGGTTTTGAACACTCTAATATCCTCTGGTTCATCATCCGATCTTTCTTTACCACATCTGGTACATAACCTAATTCCATTATTGCAGCTATCCTCAATATATGCTTTGGTCTCTTCGAAACGCTGACGTTCACGGAGACGACAATCTAAGCAACACCTGAACTGTCGAGCTTCATCTGGTTCATCGTCTGGCCTTTTCTTGCCACACTGAGCACATCTCCTATTTCCAGAATTACAACTCTCCTTAAGATATCGTCGGTAATTCACCCGTCTCTGACGATTATAGACACGACACTCCGTACAATACTTGAACTTTCTCACTGTCTCTGGTTCATCATTTGGCCTCTCCTTGCCACAGCACAGACATAACCTAATTCCACTATTCAAACTGTCCTCGATATGTCTGCGGGCCTCTATATATCGTTGGTGCTGTTTTATGCGACACTGAGGGCATTTCTTGTACTTTCTATCTTCCTTGGGTTCGTCATCTTTCCTCTTCTTTTGACAGGTCAGACATTTCCTAACTTCAGTATTATTCATTTTCCTTTAGAATAAAATCGAATAGCTTGGCAGAAAACACTACAAGAGGTCTATCAAAGCACACTATTGTAGAATTATAAACTGTTGTACTGCCGATATTAAGTAGACAATTTGTTTGGTTTAACTTCTTCTTACAAATTGTAAGGTCTATTGATTAGATTTTTTGGTTGTTTACCGTTTTTATTTTTTTCGTTGGCCATTCATTTTGCTCAACACCTTATAAGATGTTCGCACCTATAATTTGACTCAAACTAAAGGTTTGCCCGCGTATTAATATTTGGTGTTAAATAGATATACTTTGGATTTATGCCTCTATGGAAACTTCTCTATCGAAGATAAATTTTAATATATGATATGTATTATTTCTATCAAGACCCTTATTTTCATACAAGAAGATAAACATATATAAACTATAAATTCATTTTAATGAAAGGAGACAGGATGGAAAAGTTTTCCTCCGTACTGGAATTTTTCACCGCACTACCAACACACCATGAATGTAATACATATGCGAACATAAGAATGCGAGAGCCAACTCTTGAAATAACTTTCTATTTACCGAAGTCGAGTAATTATAATATATAGCTCATTAGAACTTGCTGAACATGAGCATGAGTTCAAAAGTAGTTCACAACTTTTAAAGCATAAGGTATCAGAGGAATTTATTGCCAACTTGTCTGCAAGTAAACCATGTGACAAAAAGTTCGAATGGCTCTAAAAGCATGTAGACTTTAATTATGCTCTCTACGCGACCAATAAGAGACAATTCTAATCCCTATTTATTTCATATGTTATACTAATACCATATGGTAGCAACTAATGTAATTCGAAAAAGTCGAGTCCTCTGCTTCCACCGTCCAACTGTCAAACCCTGTCCCCAAAGACTTCCACATCCTACCAAAATGTCCCCAGAGGGGTGACAATGATTCTTCTAGAATATTATCACTATGATTCTGGAAGTTTCTATGGACATGTGCTATTTATCAAAGCAGTAACACTTCGTTCAGATCACCCTTCTTATCAGGATAAACTACATTTGCATGCATAAATTCAACGCATGGCACATATCCGCGATCCACAGTTTATGGTTGAAAAAAGAGTACAAAAACATTTAATTCTACTGCGCTTTTCAGTTTTAATTTGCCACAGGGATTATTATTTTATATTCAAAAATATTCCTCTGCGTTGAAATGAGAAGGTAGATTAAGCGCGTTATAAATTACAAGCCGGTGACTGGACGGGGTTCTATTCAGGATAACCTTTATATGCTTCTATGATCGAAGGCTGCAAATCCAGATTTAGATAGACTATTATATGATTCCAGCAATAGTGCTCCACATCAAGATTTTCAGTCTTAGAACTTACATTCGCAAACTTCTATTGGAAAGGTTGCACTGCAGCTGATGGCTTTACTAAATGTATGGTTTGGAGGACTCTCTCTCTCTCGTACCAGAACTTGCGGACTATTATATAAATTAATGGCAATCATTAAATACTTTCCCGGTATTCTTCTTAAATATACTTATGCGGTCAGAAGATTGAAAATGCTTAGAACTTTTTGGGATATAACAATGTCCCAGATTGGGAAAGGTAGTTGCAATCGGCTTATGGGCTAGATTGTTAAGGTCGAATAATTTCACGTCCCAAAAGTTATGTAAAGGGACTCATTCATTAGTATCTCGGGTTATAAGTTTGGCCTGTTGTTGATAAAACAACAACATCAACCAAAACGTAATATATATTTCAAACAGATTTTTATTAAGATTTATTTTCTTTATCGAACCGCTACTGACAAGAAATAGAAAAGTCCACATTGTTCCAAACAAACTAACCTCTAGTCGAAAGAATATCATTTAGAAATTTCTGTTCATCTTTAACTAATATAAATTTAGCTTCATCATTACGTGGTCTATACTTTTCGGTTAATGGTGGTGGTGCTGGTAAATAAAAATCAAGGTCCTTATTAAGTCTTATTATTGGATCACAAAGTGAAATTGCAGCTATTAAACAATAATAAGCATCATTAGCAGCATTATGGAGATGAGCATGAGGAATTTCTAATTGTTTAAGAACAGCCCATAGTGAGTTTCCTGAATCTCTACTTAATTTTATAAGCTCCCAAGTATCGATCCTATGAATTGTTTCATCTAATTTAATCCCCGTTTGTTTTGAATACTTTGTATCCAGCTTAATATTATGACCAATCAATACTCCATCCCTACTGGTGATGTACTTTTCCATGATTTGTCCTACGACATATTTGGCTTGTTTTTTAGTTAATACATATGATGTTCCTCCGATGAATTTTAATTTATTACCTTCAACTTGTTTATGGTTATGAAGTCGAAGATTTTCCAAGATGACAAGATGGATAGTTTGAATCTGGGGAACTATTGATCCAGGGGTCATGATTTGTGGATCTAATATTGCAATCCCAATCTCAGTTAATTTTTTAGAACTAGTTTCAAATGCTTCACAATCTATAGATATAAGAGGTTTAGTAAGTGGGTTCGTTAATTTCATTGCATTAGTCAATATTTGTAGTGAACGTTTCTCTCTTCCTTGTTTAAACTTAAAATGATCACTGTTAAGATATTTATCAAGGTCAATTCCCTTTAATTTGAATGTCTCTTTTAAAGATTCTACTTTGCTGTAATCTATTTCTGGGTGTGTTGTCATCGGTGTATAAACTTCCATCTGTTCAATGGATATGGTCCGCAAAGTCCGCTTTCGAAGCCAATCCTTCCAAAAGTACGGTATGCCATTCCTCAATGGTTTAAGTATTCCTGGTCGTAATATATTCATCGAAAATTGGCAATTAAGTCAATAATATGATGATTGTTATAGACTAAATGAGTTAACCTTCTTATTAAATGAGGGGAAAGCTTGTATAAATTAAAAACTGATCTAATCTAGACTTATTTATGTAATATATATAAAATCTCAAATACCAAACTACACTGTAACTTAGGGGAATTAGACTGATATTTATAAAGCTCAGGAAGGAACCGCCAAGATACAAAGAGCCTACTAAACAAGGACAACGACGCGTCATGGACCAATGCGTAAGCTGAAGGAGCCATTGCCAATGCCAAGACGTCCAGCTACTGTCCTAATGGACATGCTGAATAAACAACAAGCCAAGGCCATTATCAGAGACCGCCTTCTAATTGCCAAGGACTCACCAGCTGATCATAGCATGGTCATAACAATGAGAATTTTTTGTAAAACACCATCGAATCGCTCAAATGTCAGTTATTCTAAAAATTATTTTTTTCCCTTCACTAATGATGAGATTTGACAGCAATCGATCAAGAGTAGGACTCACAAAGATACAGTATCTTCCCACAAGCTTCCTTCCTTTAATGAATGCAGATATAGAAATACTAAGAAATTGTCCTACTGTCGATCAGGTCAATGAAATTTTATTAAAGTCTTTTGGATCCAAACAAAGTTCTTATCGAAATCGGAAATACTTACCCGGGTCAATTGATATTACAAGCCAGTTTTCGGCAACCAAGAACAACGGGATTACTGTCATTGGAGGGACTTTGGTTGCCCAATTATTTGATCTGTTGGAATCTCATTACAATGGTTGTTATTATGATTTCTCTCAGTTGGTAGTTGTTGTTGCAGAATCAAGTGGGGGAAAATGCGAAAATAGATAAGCAAATTGCCTCGGAGTTTTGCGGAAGTGTTATTCGCTCGGTTGCCACGCGAACGAGTCAGGCAGGAATTTTGGGCGATGCAAGAAATGTTCTAGCACGGTTGATTTAATGAGGTAGAATCAGATACGGAAGATTGACAATGTAGTGGAAGCTCTGTACCAATACCATACTAAATCAAGGGTCCAATGGTAAGTGATATCAATGTCATAAAGAAAAAGGGACAAACAAAGCAAAAAATGGAAAAATCCGGGGAAATTAAATAAAAATTTTCTTTTTCTTCTGTTCCAATCAAATCGTACTACTTCAGCCTCAGTTCCTTGACAGAAAAAAGTTTTAGTGGGGTGGGAGAAATTGGGTGTAAACGAAAAGTGGGACTGAAAAAAAAAAAAACTCTTGAAATCATCAAATTACTTTCTCCAGTAGCTCTGAACAACCCCGAGTGAATCATATTTTGACAAAAGGGGCTACTAAGTTATTACTTTCCTTTTGATATTAAGAGAACTCACCCACTAGAAGGGAACTTTCCATTTTTAATTATTTGACATTTTTGACATTGTTTGCATAACCTATTTATTTATTCGTTGATATTGCTTTTGCTATGAAACCTGCATTTCAATCGAGACATCTTGTCCTACTTCGACCAATACGAAGATCAATTCATTCTTCGATTATCATATCACAACAGCAACAGCCAGCAATAATTACGCCATTGGAACTTTATAATAAAAGAGTAGACCAAGGAAAATTACGTGATGATCCATATCAACGAAAGATTATTACATCATTATCAGTCCTTCATGAGAATTTATCAACCTATACTCCACCAGAAGTGACAACTCCCGATATATCTGAATTGAAACCGAGAATAGGAGTTCGGAAAATCTTTGGTTCATTCTTTGGGAAAGGGAAGAATAATAATAGCATGAAAATCAACGATGAAGGAGATGCGAATGAAATCAAAGGGATTTATTTATATGGAGATGTAGGATGTGGGAAAACTATGTTGATGGATTTATTTTATCTGACAATACCTAAAGATTTACCAAAAACCAGAATTCATTTCCATCAATTTATGCAAAATTTACATAAACGATCACATCAATTAAAGATGGAATATAGTGCCAGTCACGGCGGGGGACAAGATTTGGATGTTATCCCATTGTTGGCGGTGGAAATTGCTCAGAAGTCCACGGTATTATGTTTTGATGAGTTTCAAGTCACTGATGTTGCTGATGCGATGTTATTACGTCGATTATTAATGATTTTATTACTGAAACAATATGGAGTTATTTTGTTTGCTACTTCAAATAGAGCACCTGATGATTTATATTTGAATGGGATTCAAAGGGTTAGTTTTATTCCATGTATTCAATTGATTAAAAATCAAACTAGAGTGATTTATTTAAATTCTCCCACTGATTATAGAAAAGTTCCAAAACCAATTAGTTCAGTTTATTATTTCCCCAAACCAGGAGTTAAATGGGATCTGAAGACAAATTTAAGGAATCGTGAAGAACATATTAAATCATGGTATGATTATTTTAATCGAGAAAATGATGATCAATCAATTCAATCTGATTATTCATTAACTGTTTGGGGTAGAGAACTTAAAATACCTAAATGTTCTCCTGAATATGTTGCCCAATTTACCTTTCATGAATTATGTGGAATGCCAAGATCAGCCGGGGATTATTTAATGTTGGCAAATAGTTTCCAATCATTTATAGTTACTGATATTCCATATCTTAGTATTGATGTTCGAGATTCAGTTAGAAGATTTATTACATTTTTGGATGCAGTATATGATGCTCATGGAAGATTGGCAGTAACTGCAGCAGCACCATTTAAAGATTTATTTGTAGAACCTGAAGATCTTCAAAGAGGAAATTATAAATTATATAAAAAAACCCTTGAAAAGGAGAATGCATTAGAAGAACATTTTAAAAATGATGAATTGGTTACAAAACATGGATTTGATAAGGTGGTTGCTAAAAAGGCCAATATATTTGCTAATGACGAAGAAAAATTTGCATTTGCTCGTGCATTAAGTAGATTAGCACAAATGAGTACAACTGAATGGATCGATGACGTAAGAGATTTAAATTAAGGAAACAAGCATTTTTTAAGTCTTATGTCAGATTTCGTATTTATATGTGGGGCGAAGAGGTGGGGTGGAAGCTGGGGACCAGATCTTCATATTTGGAAGTGGATGGCGAAGTTTCAAGGGTGATGACGATTGGTAGTTAGAGGGGATTACATGTCATAGTTTTTTCTAACCCAGCCAGGGGAGAAAAGGTGTGACCAATGATGCCTTGTCAAATATCATACAGACTCTTTATTATACCAAAGACAGAAAAAAGGGGGGCGGGGGGATACTTATCGAGAAATGAGATGAGATGACACTGTTCCTTACTTTCGAAGTTTTTCGAGTCTTGTCTAATATTTCATCTAAAAATAGACTGTAAGTATTGTTTGATAGATAATTATAAATAAATACATTTTGCGATTTTGTTAAGTGTAGACTTCACTACTTAGTGATAAGAACAATGTATTGTTGAAGGAATCGTCTGATTGTATTGTAATGTGAAATTGATTAACGATAGGTACACTATGGAAATAAAAGTTATTGTATGTGTTGTTAACCCAAAAAGTGGAAATCTAGAATCGGCTAATTATTAAGGACTTAGATCGTTAACATCCTAATTAGGAAAGTTCATAACTGAAAACAAATGTAACATCACCTGGAAAAAAAAAATTAAATTTAGAGAACAATAAAGCTTTTACAGTTTAAAACTAAAAATAGGAATACAAAAAAAAAGAGAACAAACCCTCGAGTTTTTACAGTTTATGTAACTGAGTATACATATACACTTTGTACAAAGTGGGCTAAGACTATAATAAAGTGATAACAAATTGACACATAGCCATGAAAAATATGGAAACAACGGAAAGTTTTCCAGGAAGCAATTGGAAAGTCATTTCATCTGTACATTTTAATTACAATTCCATATTTGTCGGAAGGATTAGGGAGTAGCAATCTAAAATGTGAAATTTTCATCATCTCTCTAAAGTAAGTTAATTGGTGTAGAGTGATTAAATAAATCCATTCTTCAACAATAAAAAAAATGTGTGTGCATCTAATTCATTTACAGTTTAGGCACATCTAATTAGAATAAAATTTTCAACTGTCTTCTAATTAATTAACTGTTAAGTAACAAAAAATAAATTTCACGTCAATTTATTTAAAAATTAAAATAAAAAAAATTAAAATAAAAACAACAAAAATTCTTCTGCTTCTTCCATCTTACAGTTTAATTTTAGACAGACACTTTTTCGATTAAGAAAAATCAACCAATTCATTTTAATACCCCCTTTTTACTAATATTTGATAAGCATTCTTAGTACTACTACTGCGATTTCCAGTAATTCCTGTCGCTATTCATATCCAATCATATATCATCATCATCTTCTATATGTTATACTAAATTGAAAAAAGGTAACGTTACATTTTAGAATTCCTTTTACTATTTATTATTTATACATTCGCTACTATATTTTTTTTTTACAACCACCCCTTTTGCTATGTCAACTAATATCACTACTGCTAATAATGAAGACTTGTATGATATATCAATAAGTAACACTGGTGCCAGTACCAACCGTCCATCCACTGCATCTCATAAATATAACAACAATAATAACAATCATCATCAACTACTGCTGCTGCTGCTGGTTCTGACAAATCTGCTGTCACTGCTGCTGCAAGAAACATCACCTAAACGTCCAGGTGATTATTATGTTCAGAAATTAAGTAGCTCAACAATTAATCTACATAAGCAATTACCTCCATGTCCTCCTTCTCATTCATCAACTGAAATAAGAAGAAAACCTTCGGGTGATTCATTAGGAGGTTCGTCTTATCCATCTTCAATCATATCCGATGAAAGTAGTCTGATTATATTTGAATCCAATGCTGAATCTAGATTAAGCACTATGACTGCTGCTACTTCTATAATACCCGAAGTTTCACAATCAACTTCCTCAATCATATCTGAAGATCATCCCCTTTTCAATAAACAAAAATTTGCCAACAATCATCCGGTGTATAAACTTAGAGCTAGTTCAACTTCTAGTGTCATTGGTCATAATAAATTACAACACCATCCTCATACCCAATACCCTCCTAACCCCAATCACCCACCCATGAAATCAAGTAGATCAAAATCATTCGCATCCATTCCAACATTGCATAGAACTAAAACAAGATATTTGAATTCTCAAGAGACTAAAGAAAGACAAATCTTAAGAAAGAAACGATATGAAGAATTTGATCAAGATGATGATGAAATACTATCCAATGGTATCGATAATTTAATCTTCAATGTCCCAATAATTAAAAATCATTCTGATTTATACTTGCATTCATCTTCAGCATCTACTACATCGTCATCGTCATTATCAACTCGTGTAACCACGCCTACAATGTTATCCAGACGTGATTTAATTAAAGATGGGGATAATAACAAATATAATATTTCTACCGTAACAGTCAAACCATGTCCACTTCCAGGAAGATTAAATAGTGGCGGTTCAATTCCAACTTCTCCACTTGATACCCATATGCCAACCGTTGAAGAAGATGAAACAACCGTGATTGCTGCTGATGATGATTCTGAAATTGCTCACAATTTATCGGAATTTTATACTGAAAGAAGTGAATCTATTTCCAAATTAATTAAATTATCTCGTGAACAAACTTTAATGTATAAATTACCTACATTTGTTAAATCTCAATCATCAATTGAAGATTTACATTTAATTTCATGTGAAAAATTGAATGTATTGGATCAAACTAGACCAATTCATTTACCACCCAAGAATTTATATGATAAAACAAAGCACCATCGAGAAATTAATAAGGTTCTTTCTGATTATGAACTAAATACCAAGAATTTAAATGATACCAGAGCAAAATCGATTCAATCCCAATTACTTAATAGAAATCAATGGATTAAATCAATTGAAGAAATGATGAGTTTGGATGGTAAGGCATTTAATAAACGATTTAATTCTGACAAAAATATTATTCGAAAATTAAGTTGGGAATCTAATATCCCGAATCATTTACAATTTCAATTTTTCATGAAGATATTATCAA
>NW_026057240.1:0-20015 GCF_019202705.1 Hemisphaericaspora subhashii | reverse complement strand
TTTCTTAATCATTAGTGTGATATTTACGAACTGTCTGAACATTGATTTGCCTTAAAACATATACGGCACAGCCGAGTCATTTTTCACATGATGAATATAGGGACTTCTTCGGGTCACCCCCTTCTACTATTCTCCCACCACTATTCGCAGATTTACCGGGGGACTTTTTCAACAGTCGTTCAAAGAAATTTAATATTGAAGCAAAGCAATGTGTTATCCCGGAGGGTTGGTCTAATCTTTATGATTTGGATCCCGCTGATTGGGTAAAATTTTTTAAGATCTTGGCTCATGGCAAACGTTGCTACCCGGATGGTATGGACGCTGTTCACCGACTCAATTTGGGTCATTTTACGCATCATTCCGACCGTGAATGTGAATTCTGTGGTCGTTATGTCTGGGGTCGCTATTACACCCATCATGTCTACACAAAGTGTCGGGTCACTAAGATTCTTTGGCAACTCTGCCGTCCACGCTCACTACCAAGGAGGCTACGCCTCTTTATTTGCAATTCCTCCCTTCAACCATTTCAATTAATGCAGCTAAATCGATACCTCGCCCTCCTTTATAAGTTTCAAAAATTTCGACGTGGAGGGGGCCGGAACGTTGAGCTCACGGTCCAATTCATTCGCAAATGGGTATCGTACACCTCCAAGAGTCTTAATAATTATTCTTATACACTCAGTCTCTAAGATGGTTCTGAAATGAGGTTTTAGGCAATGATGCTTTTTGCCTTTAAAGTATATTGTTTTTCTGTTTGTTATATTTCTGTATGTTAGTATGTATATGAACTCAATAAACAGATTGTATATGTAAAAAAAAAAGTTTTGTCCGATTTTCTTACAAAATTCTAAACTTGCGACATTTGATAAAAACAACCCTTAACTGTTATTAAATTAAATTAAAAGTAGTCAGCTACCATCTATAGGAAGGTGAAACTATCTTAAGTAACAGATCTCCAAGAAAGTTGAAGTAAAATAGGTAATCTAATGCATTTATGATCTTCATCAAAATTCAAGGTCAGGTGACTGCGAGCGGAATATTATCCCAAATGGTCCAAAATTTACGGAATTTTACCCAAATCGGGGTCTCAGATGTCTGTAGTGCATTTAATTAGGAAAAAAACACTTCAACAAAAACTCCTGGTAGCTTAGTTGGTTTAAAGCGCGAGACTGTAATTAGTACCTCAAAGTTGTAATCTTGAGATCGGGTGTTCGACTCACCCCCGGGAGATTTATTTTTTTGCGACATTTTTTTGATTTAGTTACACCTGGTCGAGCTGAAGCAACTAACAAGCAAGTGCTATGGCATACTATATACTGAAACTGTAGTTAATAGAAGCTATGCAACGATACAAATTTAGGGGAAATAATCCATGTGGAGTATCGAGAAAAAGCCCTTTAAGATATAAGGTTAAAGTCAAATAAGCTTATCTATTACCTTGGCTGTTGATAATCAAAGCTGTTGGCGCAGTACTTAGAAGCAGCCCCACCTATCTTAATACAATGGAGCTCCCCACTAACCATTTACGTCTCTATAGATGAAAAGAGAGATCCTTTATTAAAGCACGAAAAGTTTAGTTATCAGTGAGAACGTTTCTGATGCCACAAGTTGTCAGTCGCGAGTATCCTATTGTACCAAAGATCTTAGAAGACCGTGTCGCACAAGACACCATATAATTCTCGCATTTTGATTGTAGTAAGGGGTAAAAGAGTGAGATGGAATTGGAAACTTTAACCAGATGCTTCGGATTTAACGGGTTGTCAAAAGAACAATAGTAAATCTCCAAATTTTCTATCCTGTATTGTGCTTTTGGGATTCATACCGCAGAGTAATTTCTCTAAGATTTTTAGTGTGAGGTACTTAATACTAGTTGTTACTCCACCAGAATGACGGACAGAGATGGGCCATGCTATGAATGATAAAACTGTAAGTCAATGCGGAATTCCTAGCCTTTGTTCCGAAAGAACGATCTTCGGTAAAACTTGAAACGTGTCAGCGTGCACCAAATAATTATTTTATTTCTTACCGTGTTTAAAATTAATGCCGACTTTGAATTTCAAACCGAGTGGGTGTTTTATCCCACTCCCATAGTAGGTCTTGGCTCTGTCATTGTCCATGCAAGTTAACCTGAAGAAAAGATTTTGTGGGGTTGAGAGAGGCAAAGACGAAATGAGAAAGATGAAAGCGCCACGCGCGCTTTGATTGTGAAACAATAGAGTTTCTTTGTTTATTGCTCTGGTAAACATTTCGAGGATGACACACTTAACTTGTGGGGGCTTATATGGGATTTCGCGGCAAGCTTATCTTCCCCCCACCCCCACGGCATACTTATCTTTAATTTATAAATTAATATATAATACCAAGGAATTCCTCTCCTCGTGTTCTTTTCTTATGCGTTAACTTATTCTTCAATCTTAAAGTTAAGGGTCATTCTTATTTTCATAGAATAAACCTTAAAACCAGATAAACTTTACATATATTATACAGTATACCATCGTGTTGATTTCCTCGAGTCAGAATAGTAACTCGTATGTATGACTATTGATTTTACTGTGCAGTTAATAATGTTGACATGCTTGGATACCATATGCTGATGTTTATAGTGAATCGCACAAAACCATATTGAGTGACTCAAACCTCAAACTAAAAATTTATTTATACGCAAATCTCGGGTGTTAATTATTTTCCACAGATTAGTCTTGGCAAGTTTCATTAAAGGTCACACGATAATAATTTTAGTTCATGGAATCAAATCAACATTACCCAAAAGGAAACAAGCTCCGAACTCAAAGACGTTTTAGTGGCGGTTTTATACATATAATGCCGATATTACCATGATGGATTTTAATTCCATAGCACACGTCCCAAATAATGGAAGTAAAAATACCATACCCGCCTGGTTGTAAAGTTCATCAACACTTGGGTATCCCTTGGCAGGAATGGGGGGTTTATGTGGGACGTGTTCGTCTGGGGTTGGCTACACACACATATGGTGTTTCTACTCCTGGTTTGGAGAGGGAAAGATTAAAAAATGTGGAAAAAGTTAAAAAAAATTAAAAACCCAAATTAGGAAAGTTGTCGTGTGACTAAAAGCGTCCGCCCCACCAAGATCAAACAGGATGACTAGTTTAAAAAGTTTATTATAAATACACCTGGACTTTCCAAATATTTATTCATTGACGTCTTTGACTATCATTTATTAAACAAATACATTCCTAATAATTTCTGGCTTTCTTTTTGGATTACTGCTTTCCACCCCCCTCCAACATATTTTACAATATTAAGCTGCACCTTATGAGCAATCTCATATTTACTAACATAAAACTACAGAAATTAAAAAATCCTTAATTAGATAACGGTTGCAAAATATAGAAAAAATGGCAACGCTACCAGAATACTCCGAGCCAAATGATTCACTACCAGGGTATTCCCCAGGGTTGAATTATTATGGTTTGGCATTAACCAAGACAGAATTTCTCACTCCGTATCATAGTAATACAGGTTCCAGAGCTTGGAAACCGGTGCTACTTCATTTAAATTCTACTCAGTTAAACATTTACGATTTGAATGTGGAGAAGAAGCTTAGTAATTTGATTGTATGTCTTTATTCCCACTTAAATTCCTTGGATGAATTAGTAATGGAAATGAATCAAACGTATAAGAAGAATACTTCCTTTGATACAGAATCTACTACTTCAGACGACCTTAATGACATAATAGCTGGTGATGCTTATGGCGGAAATAGTGAAAGAAGTATCATTCATAGCTCAAAATTATCTAAATTGAAGTTGAAATTAAAACATCAAAGAAATCAAAAGACATTATCATTGATAAAGAATTATTATGATTTACTCAAAGATAACAAATTTTTATTTGAACCAAGCGAATCTCAAGAAGGATACAACAATATAAAACAATACCAAGGACAACTTATCAATTCATATTCATTGGCCCACTTACAATTGGGAGAAGCTCCTTCATTGAATCAAGTCATATCAGCCATGTATAAAGAAGAGAATATCTATACCCAACAGAATAATTCAACATTAGTAAAGTACAAGAATGTACTTAGACTTAGGATAGAATATAAACAAATCTTACTCCAATTTTGGTCTTTCCCTGCCATGAATAATTGGTATAGAAATTTAGTAATTGGTCGTGATTTAAGTTTCCCACTTGAAATGAGAAATATATCTAGATTAAAATCCATACCTTCTAGAAATTCAAGAAGGGCTAATGCATTATTGATGGCTACGGCTGCTGCAGCTGATTATGGTCATATCTCAGGACTTGGGGAAGATGCAATACCTTTGGGAGTGTTCAGATCAGGAAATTTTATATCTAAAGAAGATAGAGAAGATGCCGTTGTTGATGATGGCGAAGAATCAGTGGCATCTATATCACCCTCATTATTTGATAGAAGAGGTTCAGTTGTTACTACTGATTCTAATTCATCCGTGGCGTCCGATTTCCAGTCGACTACAATATTTGGTTTCAAGTTTTATTCAACTGAATCTACATATACCACTTTGGAAAAACAATATATATCCAATTGTATACCTGATTTGAATTCCTTTGATAAATGGTGTGGGAAATTGATTACTATAAGTAATGTTGATCATTTTGTGAGAGATACTAATAATCCTGAGATTTATATTAGCAGTGCGACAATAACTGGGTTGGTTTGTTCACTTGATAGAAATGCTCATAAAATGAAGAATCAAGGAAATACAAAGACATTCTTGATTCATGAAAGAGGTTTATTTAGTATTGAATTGAACGAGAATAATTTTTAAGGGGATTTTCTTCAACTTCTGTATATTATATTTATTTACGTTAATGCAAAAAAATGGGTGCTTTTTTGGGAGTTAATAGGTTCATAGTTTAATGCATATAATTAATTTGTTTATTCATTTATGTACAATTTATTGTAGAAGTATAGTGATGTAGCTTCTTTAAAACTTTGCATAGTTACGGACGACTGGCCGATAGCTTACGAAACTTTAATATTTATTCTCTGTTCTTGCGGACTGGGTGTGTCCAACTGCCGTCCTTGCCGTGTGACGGCTTTTCCCGGAAATACACTCAGCACCAATGGTTATGATACAGAAGGAATCCTTATAGAGAAAATGATAGTAAGCCTAATTTCCCATTGTGGTGGAGCTCAAGTAGGGGGCTTCCTTGCGGAAAAATTCGCAGTAAACGGAATTTGCCTACTGTGGTGGTGGAGTTAAAAAACCTTTACGAGGACAGCAAATGCTAATAGATTTCGATTGCAACTAGGATCTCTAATCTATTTGAAGATGAACCGGAGGAATGGGGATTAAAGTAAAGAAAAATGTCAGTTGTTGACAGGTATATAACCATTGTACAGCATTTGTATACTCCAATCAAGGGGGGCATGGGCCACAGTTAATCATTTGTCCCTTTAGCAAATCCAAATACAGAAGAGAGATATGACCGTGTTAACTCAACCAAAATACAAACGTGCCTCCCCGCTTTTGCTAAATAAAAGTTACACATGGAAAAGTAGGGCCAGCTTACGTGTTTGCCAAAGGAGAATCTGAACACTTAATTTTGTCAGTTGGGAGAGCCTCAATCCGGATTCCAGGTCATATGCCTCATTCCTTTGTATTAAAGTTTTCAAAATGTGAGCCGCGCAAAGGCTCATATTTGTGTATCTGCAGATTAATGCAGAATACTAGAGACGATGTTCCACAATCTTAAAATTTTGCAACCTATCTGGTTCTTTTAAGACCGGAATCGGATGGATAGTGTGTGCAAGATCTGATTATATGCAGGAAAGTCAAACTTTAAAATCTTAAAAGGTTTAATTCCGCAAATAACTTTGTTTTTTGTTCTCTAACATTCTTTTTTCGCAGTTCAACGCACAAATAATTTTATTGCGCGCGCGAGAATTTTACAAAATTCATTAGATCGTCGTTTTCTTAACCAAAACAGATTTTCTCAATTTTCAGTTTTTTTTTTGACAACCAACTCACAAAATTTCCAACTTTTACTTTTTTGAATCAACCATCCATTTCATTACATTTCATCAAAGCATATCTTAGTAATCAATTCTGACACTAAGTATAAATTAAGTAAAATACAAAAAAATACACCAACCAACCAATTTTCCCTGCTGTTTTTCCATTTCTAGAAAAGCATTGCCCATTGTTTTATATTGAACGAAAAAGAGAGATCTTATAACCATAAAAGAAAATGCCAACTCCTGCTGAAATCATTGCTGCTCGTCTTAACAGAGATCAGCCAGTATCTGCTGAATCAGAAGGATACCAAGAAGATGTCGAAGAAAAAGAAACTCCAACGAAAACAAAACCTTCAATTTCTGATGAATCTGCTTTTCCAACCTTAGGTGGAGGTAATAAACCTAAAACCATTGCTCCTAGTCCTCAAACCTCTTGGGGTCCAAGTATGAAAACGCCATCTAGCGTTAGCCCAATTTCTGGAACTGCTTCTCCTTCTCCTGCTCCAAGGCAAGCTACTACCAAATCTAAGGTATCTACTATCCAAGAAGCATTCTCCCTTGATGTAGAAGATCAATTGAACGTTACACGTCCTGAATTTATCAAGATTTTGACTTATGTTAAACAAGAAACTAAGACTAATATTGAATGTACTACTTCTCAACACACTAAAAAGAGAACTTTCTTGATTACTGGTAAACCCGAAGAGGTTAAATTGGCTAAAAGATTGGTTATTAAGAAATTAACTAAACCAGTTAAGATTTCATTTTCTGTTCCTGCTAAATTGAGATCAAGAATTATTGGTCAAGGTGGTAAGAATTTAAAACCAATCATTCAAGCTAATGAAGTTAAGATTGAAATTGGTGACACCGAAGAAGTAGATTCCGAACTTGAAGACAATGAAGACGATCACGATGCTGAAGATGACATCTTTGCAAAGACAATTTTAGTGACAATTGATGGTGATGTTGAAGGTTCTAAACGTGCTAAAAATCAAATTTTAGCTATTGTAAAAGAAGAAACCAAAAATTTATCAACTAAGATCCAAGTAGATGAAAAAGTCAAACCATTTGCCCAGCATGAATTAAAACCTATTGTCAACAAATACTCCACTCTTGACTTTTCAATTCCTGATTATAAGTCATCTAGAACTAGTATTGTCGTTGTTGGTGAACGTGAATTGGTTCTTGAGGCAAAATCTGAAATTAAATCTGCCTTGGAAAACTTCGATAAAAAGATTGTAGTTGAAGAAGTTCCAATTCCAAAGATCAAACATCAATTCTTACCAATCGATGAAATCTTAAACGAAATCAATGTTTTGATTCAGTTACCAAAGGAAGGTGAAACTAATGTCAAGTTTATTGGTGAAAAGAAGAAGATCCCATTAGCTCAAGAACAAGCAAGGAAGACTACCTCTCAATACAAGATTGAAGTCTTAGACATGTCTAAGGCTCATAGAGGTAATTTAAAGCATGTTAAAGCCGTTGCTGCTCATTTGAACCAAAATGGTACCTTTAAGGAAATTGCTCAAGCCAATGACGTAAAGATCAATGTTCCTGATTTTAAATCATTAAGTAACCCTACTTTAGCTAATATTCCTATTGAAATTGTTTCCAAAGAAGATGATGAAAAGATCAAGATTGCCAAGAAATCGATTGTTAACCATGTTAATAGAATCACTCCTGATCAAACTAAATTAATTGAAGATATTGATGATTTCTTATTAAGCAGAGTCGAAGGAACCATTAAGGATGTTGCTAAGGCTGAAGGAGTCAGCTATGTGATTTTAGGTAAACAAATTACTTTGTTCTCTAACAAAGTTGAACAAGAAGATGCCGAAGATTTTGATGAAATTGCCAATGCTGAAGATTCTTTCAAGAAAGTTGACAAATCTTTAAATACTTTAAGAGAATTAGCCGCCACTTTAGAGACCAGTATTCTTACTGTTGACTCCAAGGATCAACAACAAGTTTCAGGTCCAAGGGGTACTACTTTAAGATCTATCTTGAATGGTGTTGAACCTAATTCAGTTATCGTTAAATTGCATTCCAACGGTGTTGAACATTCTGAAAATGAAATCTTTATTCGTGGTATCAAGGCATCTGTTTCACATGTAAAGAAAGACATCGAATCTGTCATTGCCGATGCCCAAGAGTATCAAGATGGATACACTACCACTGTCCAAGTTCCAACAACTGTTCTTTCTAGATTGATCGGTAAGAGTGGTGCTTATTTAAATTCGCTTAAAGAAGAATTTGGCGCTAGAGTTGAAGTTCCACTTGAAAAGGAAGAAGTTAAGGATAAAAATGCCAAAACTGAAGTTACTATTACAGGTATTAAGAGAAATGTCGAAGAAACTAAACAAAAAGTCTTGGCAGTTGCTAAGAAATGGGCGGATGAAACTTTGGTTAGATTAAGAATTGAGCATCCATTCCATAGAAGAATGATTGGTCCTCAAGGTGTTTACATCAATCGTTTACAAGATAAATACAACGTCAAGATTAGATTCCCATCTGCTGACCCATCTGCTTCTTCCCAATTTTCTGATGCACCTAAATCCAAGGATGAAGTCACAATCAAGGGTCCATCTAAGGGTGTAGCTAAGGCTGAAGAAGAATTAATTGATTTATATCAATTCGAAAAGGAAAATGGATTCAAACAAATTGTTCAAATTCCAGTTAAGGCAGTTGCTAGAGTGATTGGTAAAGCTGGTGAAACCATTAATGATATTGCCGATGGTACTGGTGTTGAATATAAGTTCAAGCGTGATCAAGAAGAAGATCAATCGAAAGGATATGCCGAAGTTGAATTAACTGGTTCTAAATCCGCACTTAAGGAAGCAAGCAAGAAGATTCAAGAAATTGTTGACGAAATTGAAAACTTCGTTTCTGTTACTATTAAAGTCGATCCAGCTTATCATCGTGATTTGATTGGACAAGGTGGTTCAGTTATGAAGGACATTATTTCTAAAGCTGGTGGTGATCAAGTCCCAAGAAATAAACAGTATAAATTATTAAACATTCCAAATGAAGGTTCAGGTAGTGATGAAGTTACTTCTCAAGGTGATAAATCTATTGTTGAAAAGATTGTAGAACAAATCAAGAAGATTATTGCTGATAAGGAAGCTGCAGTTTCTGAAGAAATCGATATTCCAAAGGAAAAGCATAGATTAATTATTGGTCCAAGTGGTTCTATTCGTCATGCTATTCAAGATGAATTCGGTGTTAGTTTAGAAATTCCTAGACCAAATGATAAATCTTCAATTATAAAGGTAGTTGGTTTACCAGAAAAGATCGCTGCTGCCAAAAGTAAGATCGAAGAATTAACCAAGGATGACTGGAAAGTTTCTGTTGATGTACCAGCCGCTTATCACGGTTTAGTTAGTGAAAAAGGAGCAATTTTCAAAAAATTGAAATCTGATTACAACGTTGAAGTCACTCATGGCAATTATACCAGACAAGCCGCCAAATTATCAAATGCACCAATTCCTGCTGCACCACAAGAAGCTTATCCAACCGAAAGTGTCAAGTTCAAATTCACAATTGTTGAGCATGAAGAAGCCAAAGAAAATGACATTGTTATTCCATGGAGATTGAAAGGTAGTGAAGAAAACACAGCTAAAGTTGCAAAGATAATCGAAGAAAGATTAGAAAATGCGAAGAACGCCAAATATGCCGGATGGTTCTATGCATCACAACCATCTATCTTTTCTAAAATCATTGGCCCTCAAGGGTCTAAGGTGAATCAAATTAGAAAGGATTCCAACACATTTATTTCAATTCCAAGAGCCAGTGACAGGGAAGCTAAGTTTATCTACTTGGTTGGTTCTGAAGATAATTTGAATACTGCAAAGAAATTAATTGAAGGTTTATTGTAAAAAGTGATATAAATCGGTTTGATTTTTTGTATAGTTAATTTTTCATTTCATATATTTTTTTGTAAAGAAACTAAAAATACATAAAAACTTGTAAAGTAAAAAGAAAAGACGTAGATTGAATTTAGTTTAATAATAGTGGCTAAAATCACGTTTAATTGCATACGACTAAAACCAAACAAAGCATTAAGAACTAAAACATTGATAGGGATTATTATTTTGAAGTTGGGGATCATACGAACAAACTTAAATCAGGAGATGTTTGGGTAACTACGAACCCAAAGAAAGAACAAACCAATGGCAAATTAAAAGGCACGAGCTTATTGATTCAATTGAGCCACAACTGTGCTGTTGTAATTAATATAATTATAAATGAACAGGCCACTTGTTAAAGCCCGCAATCTCCTCTCCAGGCGGCCAATCGAATGTTTTGGGAGATTAGTTGCATATGATTTTACGAATTACCATTATGCGGAACAATTCTGGACTTATCGTTTAGTGACTGATTAGTTATTTCAATTGATTGCCGCCGGTTTTTAACTCTGATTGTAAAGGTGACACAAATTGCAAAATGCCAATCGTTGCAAATTTCACGTGACCACCGCTTGGAAATTATTTTTCCATGCAAGGTTGCAAAAAAATAATTATTAATCCTTTAATTAGAAAATAATTTTTAATCAATTTTCCAGTCTAATGTTTTTTTTATGTTTCTTTTTGAAACTATCAAAACAATCAAAAAAGATTTGACGTACTGTCACAAATGCAGCAGGATACCTGATAACAAATATGTCCAAGTTTGCCAAGCACGAATTGGGAATTGCTTAGCAATTGCTTTACATTGAAAGTCAATTACATCATGCCCGCTTTATTCCTATTGTTAACTAGCGGCCTATAACAATTGACTTGCGCTTAGAGGAAGGGATGAGTCGCCACAGGTCCGTTTGTCATGCAACGTTCATTAAAAACATATGCCTTGGGTCTCGTTTCAACTAACATCCACATTTAAAGAAGCCGTGATTTCGCCATTCTGTATTTCCATTAGATTTGTTTCTTTTATCAGCAAAAAAACTAAAAATCAGGATATATTTAAGAGCCACAGTTTATCTTTTCCATATGTGTTTCATATTTTTTATCGCTTCCACAATTTTGGTAGCCACCGTTCAAGGCCCGACTCAACGGCTGGGTGTTGCGTGGAACAATGGGTATTAGATTAAAAAATATTTTTCTTTGTGCGGTCTTACTCGTTTGGTAAGTGCAGTTTATTTTTTAAGTTCAAATCGCCGTAAGGAGATGAGCTTCGAATTATTTTTTTCTTAGTTTTTCCACAGTTAAAAGAAATTTTCCTTCGTTTGTTACTTTTTTTGCAGTGCAAATTCTAAAACGTGAAAAAGCTGCAAGGGTTTTTCCTTTTTGTCAGACAGGTAGGTTTCATTATAAAAATGCAACTTAATCCTCTGTCTTTCTTTATCCCAAAGTTTAAATTTGTCTATCTTTTTAGAAAATACAAACAAACAAGAGAATAATCAAAGATGGCTTTCTCTGATATCTACAAGTTTCTGAGTTCAAATGAAAAGCAGTCAAATGAGCAAGACGCCGTAAGTCTTTCAACCGGTTCTGAACATCAAGCCGGTGTCATTGAACTGGATAAAAATGTTAAAGAAATCGGTATTGTCTCCGCCAGTTTCCTTATGCTTAATAGAATGTTGGGTGCCGGGGTTTTCTCCACTGGTTCTACTATTTTTGCCCTTTCTGGATCTGTTGGTACATCCTTAATGATGTGGTTTGCCGGTACCATTATTGCATTCTCCGGTTTATTAGTTTATATGGAATTAGGATCAGCTATGCCAAGAAACGGGGGTGAAAAGAATTATTTGGAATACATGTACAACAAACCAAAGTTTTTAATTACTGCCATGTATGCTTCCTATGTTTTCTTCTTAGGTTGGGCTGCTGGTAACTCAATTGTTGTCGGTGAATATCTTTTAAACGCTGCTGGTAAGGAAGTTACCCAATGGAATTCTCGTGGTATTGGTATTGCTGTTATCACCTTTGCTTTCTTAATCAATGCTATTCATATCAAGACTGGTTTATTCATTGCCAATGCTTTAGGTGTTTTCAAGGTCTTCATTGTCTTATTTATTGCTATTACCGGTTGGGTTGCCTTAGGTGGTGGTATCAAGAGTAACAACTTTGAACCAACTTATAATTTTGTAGATGCTTTCCATGGTTCTACTCCAACTGGTTTTGGTATTGTCAACTCCTTATATAACGTCATTTGGTCTTATGTTGGTTACTCGAATGCTAACTATGCTTTAGGTGAAATCAAAAACCCAAACAGAGTTTTAAGATGGGCTGCTCCAATTGCTTTCGTTTCCTTAGCTGTTATCTATATGTTGGTTAACATTGCTTACTTTGCTGTTGTTCCAAAGGAAGAAATTGCCGATTCTGGTAGAATCTTAGCTGCTTCTTTCTTCAAGTATGCCTTTGGTGATGAAGCTGAAAAGGCTGCTTCTGTTTTCGTTGCTTTATCTGCTTGGGCTAACGTTATGTCTGTCATTTTCTCCCAAGGTAGAATTATTCAATCCTTAGGTCGTGAAGGTTCATTACCATTCTCAAAATTCTTTGCTACTACTAGACCATTCAACACTCCATTCACTGGTTTAATGCAACATTGGATTGTCTGTATCATCACCATTGTCGCTCCACCTCCAGGTGATGCTTATAATTTCATCATGAACTTGATTTCATACCCATTAAACGTTGTCAACACCGCTGTCGCTGCTGGTTTACTCTATATCTACTATAAGAAAGCTAGAGGATTAATGGAATGGAACCCACCTATCAAGGCTTCTCTTCCAGTTGTTGTTTTCTTCTTTTTTGCTTCCTTCTATTTGATTGTTGCTCCATACATTCCTCCTATTGATGGTCAAACCGTTTACCACTCCATGCCATACTATACTCACGCTGTTGTCACTTGGGGTGTCTTTGGTGTTGGTTTAGCTTACTGGTTGGTCTGGGTTAAGATTCTTCCATACTTTGGTGGTTATACTTTAATCACTAAGGAAGTATTAGGTGATGATGGATTCTGGAGAAATAAGTTCTACAAGATTTCCAAAGATAGTGTAGAATCAGAATTACATGATGATGAATTAGACAAGACCGAAGTTGTCGGTTAATGAGTTTCCCAAATTTTAGATTTGTACCATAGATTAATATTTTATTTCAGTTCTTTTTTATATAATTTTTATTTATTTAATTCGGCCCTTTTAGTTTTGTTCAACACAAGTTTTAATAGACATGCATTCTCAACTGCAAATAACCTTTAAACATTCGTAATTGTATGCCTTCGTCTTTACTCTTACAGAAATAAATAGTACTGCAAGTGTCGCTACCACGTGTTTTCTTATAAACCATGTGTACAAAATGATAGTAACAGCAGAAATGTTCTAGAGACGGATTACTCGTGGAATTCCAATCAAATTATATTTAAAAGCCTGATTTAATAGAACAACAATAATGAAAGAAGACTTAGAAAGCATCCACGCTGAAGCACCAAATCCACCATCAACCAATGCCCATCCCGTCACCGACAAAAATGAAAAAAAAGATGAAAAAAAAACTGGTACAGACACGACCAACAAATCTTGGGCTCAAACCTTGGCTGCAAACGGGGGTAAAAACATTAGAAAACTAGTACCAGATGAAATTGACATCTTGGGTCATAAGGCTCATAAACACTACATCACTCTTGAAGCAAAAATTGCAGAAGGTAAAACTAAATTAACTGAGGAAGAAATGAACAATTACAACAAATACAACTGTATAATTGCCTACGGTCAAGGACTCACTTTAAGTCAATGGTCCACTTCCATCGAAAAATTGAAAGATGTTCCAGAAGAAATGAAAATGGAACTTTACTCCAGAATGGGATCAGCCTCGATTAAATCAAATGGTTTAGTCTACGAATTTAGCCAAACCGGTAACATCGATGTGGAAGAAGTGATCCAACTCTTAAGAGACCATCTCCTAATCAAGACTCCAGAAGTTCGTAAGAGGAACTTAATGGACTTAATCTCAACCATTGAAAGCATCAAACAAGATCTCTTAAATATTGGAGAAGTTGAACATGGGGACAACATCTCCATGCAGATGGAAACGGATATGAAGGCTAGATTAAGTTATCTCCTTCACCAAAAATGGGAGACTGAATTAGAAACTTTGGTACACCAAGCAATTCACATTGCGCCAATCGAGGGTAATAAAGTCTTAGTGGAAATTCTTCCAATTATCCCAATGGATCTCGCGCGTCTCATCTACCCTAACCAAGACAAGTTAGAATCATATATTAGACGCTACTTGGAAACTTACGGAACGATCATTGTAGATGATCAAAATGCAATTCAAATTACAGAAAAAGATGAAATCCTTCGTCAATTGGCAATCATCAAATATAGTTTACCAATTGCTCACGCTAAAAATGCAGAATGGACTCTCCCCGAGTTCTTTGTGAGAAATTACTCCCTCAAATCTGAGAGAAAGAATAAGAAATTGAAGGGGTCATGCCCAGTTGAGAGGTTGCCACAACATATCAAAGAGGCGACGGAGTGGAGTAATCCAACGAGAGAAATGCCTTTCAAAATGATCCATGCTAGCCCATTGCCAACAATCCCAACCTACATGGTCCCACCAAATTTGAAAGTAACTAGATTTTTCCTTGTTGAGTTACCGGAAAACAAAGTTCCTGACGCGTCACGCTTCTATTTGGAAAATCACAAAGTTGAAATTGTTTCCCATTTGCAATTTTGTGGGAGATGCCACACATTAGATCACACTCGTTTCTATTGTAGTGTCGAATGTACCCGTTGTGGGAAAGCGGGACACAGCGGTCATGCCCACCATTCTTACAAGAGAAACCAACAAGAAACTGCTACGAACACATCATCCAAAGAGGGATCCAACCAGCAACAACCAACTACACCAGTTAGAATCCTCCAAAGAAACCCATCCAGTTCCGATTTTCAAGTAGCAAACCACCATGGCACCTCACGCAAAACTCCACAAGCCACACAACCACCCCACCAAACCAACATGTTTTTAAATCTTCCACAAGAAGAAGAGAAAGAAAGTATTGCAGAATCAACGGAAGACAACCACTCCGAGTCAAATACAAATGCACCAAGTGAATTTCTTAAGACCAATTCCATCCCTGCCTCAACTGATTCCAATGTCAATGTTAACAGCACATTGAACACCACTAAAAAGGTAATCAATACCAACACTCAAACTCAACCCAATGAACCTAATGCGGAAACAACTTCTAACATTGAATTATCAACTGATCAAGACATGGAGGATGTTGAATCAACTTCGAACACTGAATCATCAATCGATCAAGAAATGGAGGATGCAGAAACCACTTTCAAACAAGTTTCTACTCCTCAAACACCCTCAAGAAGTACAAGAAGCTCAGAAAGGGTATCTACCAAACCAAATTCCACCCCTAGATCACTCAAGGCTGCATCATCTACAAAAATTGGCCAAATCAGACCAACCACTTCTTCAAAATCATTGAAAATTGCCGGCTCATCTAGATCTCACAAGGCCATAATCTCAACTCCTGTGAAGCCAACCAGACCAAGGAAAACTACCGCTTCTACGGACGCACCCGACATACAAGAGGAAGTCCCAGATCCTCAAGATACCAGATCTGCAATTTTAGAGATGGAGACCGTCAGTCAACAAACGTACCCCATCTATTCAGAGGATTTCACGCAACAACAGCAACAACAACAACAATCTATTATCACTGGGCCCCCAAATGCAGATCAATCAGCTCAGTTTGCTTCCCAACATTTGGAAGCACCCACCTCAAATAATTTATAATGTGTGAAGTAAACCATTTTACAGGCCGCTTGAAGTTTAGAAATAAACAACTTCTCATACCTTCGAACATCAATAAAGATCCAAACGTCTTTAGTGTTGGCTCGAAAAATATACAGCGGTGTCAAGAACTTCATTTAATATCCAAAATTGCACAACAATACAATATCCTTTTCATCCAAGAAATGCCCATCAAAAATCTTACCCATAGCCCACCATCACAACTTTATCCATACCAACAATTCGAGAATCACTTAAAACAATCCAACTTTGCATTCATCTGTAAAGATCATTTCTCGAAATCGGGCATCATAATCAACCAAAACAAACAAGAATTAAATATCATCAACAAAAACTCACTCCTGAGTCGGATACCGAACAATCTACAACCATATATCTCCGACTGTCAAATTCAAATCAGATCAACAAGTGAAATAATTCATCTTATCAATATATATGGCCCTTCCGGCAAACCAAAACTACAAAAAAACCTAATTGACTCTGTATACACTATAATAAGCAGAGATCGGGACCATTTTCAATCAAACTATAAATACATACTAGGTGGAGATTTTAACTCAGTAATCCATGGGGTTGACCCTTTTTCACAACCAGGTGAACGTCAAATTTCTGAATCCCTTCTCCAACTCATATACAACTACAACCTTATAGACTCCTATAAATTTTTTACACCGGCGACATCACATGCAACTAACAAGAGTCCAACAACATCGAGACGATTAGATAGAATCTATATATCCCAATCCTTCGTACAACGACTTCTTGAGTTCAATCAGATTCAAACGGATAAAATCACTTCCACTCATGATACAATTAACATCAAATTACTTATCACTACCACCCCAACCATCTCAATTGGAAGTCAACGATTCATCCTTCACGACAACCTCATAGATGATCCAGACTTCTTCAGTTCATTAAATAACCGCAAGTTTAGCAACTTGTCAGAATTCACACACAATCTACCAGCATTCAGTAGGGCCTTTCATTACTATGTTAATATCAAGAAATCCATTCCCCGAGCATCAGACTACCTACCCAAGGCAATGGAAAAAGAAGAATTCCAGGATTTACGGGAAAGATTCGTTGGGAAACCCACTGAAAATCACATATTCCAAAAGATGACAAATAAGGAGGGATCAATTATTGCCACTACAACGGAGACAATTATTGAGTTAGCAAAAACCTTTTTCGAACTTACCTATCAGGAGCCACCTTCCAAGAATGCAAATGACATAGTATCATATCTTAGTGGCTTCCAAAAGAAAATCACCGAGGAAACAAGACATGACCTTGAACTCCCAATTACAGAAGAAGAAATACATGACGCACTTCGTTCCACCTCGAATCAATCCTCACCAGGAAAAGATGGCATCCCTTTTAGATTCTATAAAAGGAGCTGGGATACTAGTGGCCGCCTCCTCCAACAAGAAGCAAACAATATTATGGATACAGGACAACTTCCAAAGGCAATGAAGGAAGTTTTAATCAAATTAATACCGAAAAGGATCAAGAATTCAACCAACATCAACGATTTTAGACCCATACTGTTGATCAACACCTCGACACGAATCATCTCTAGTGTCCTCAATAATAGACTTCTCACTTGTGTGGACGATATTATTGGAGAAAATCAAACCGGATTCATGCCCGAGAGAAGAATGGATTACCAAATATCAAAAATGAATATGTTAATAAAAGAAATTGAACAATTGACAACTGCTACAAGTACGCAAGCACTTTGCTTTTTGGATTTTGAAAAGGCATTTGATAATTTTTCACATGAATATCTCAAACAGGTTCTCCAGCATTTAGGATTTGGCCCCCGAATGATAAAAGGTATCATGCTGTTAACTACCCAACAAACTGCAGAAATAGTGATTAACGATTTCTGTAGCTCCAGTTTTCCACTCCAGAGAGGTACTAGGCAAGGAAGCGCTATTCTGCCAATTTTATTCAACCTTGCTATAGAACCATTCCTATACTTTTTAGAAAAGCGACTCCATGGTATAAGCGTCCAGCTTGTCTTCGGTCGCCCACTCAGAAATTCCTATTTAGCTTTTGCGGATGATCTTACTATCTTTCTCAATGACGAATCGGATGCTCATATCCTACACTTGGAATTAACAAAATTTTGTGAAATCTCAAACTCCAAAATAAATGAAACTAAATCACTCATCACCTATTTTAACCAAGATCAACCCACTACTTTAGGTGCCATCCTCAACTTCCCAAGTCAACATATAAAAGAGGAAAACTTCAAATATCTTGGAATTAACATTCATAATTTCGATTGGAGCCCCTACATCGAATCGCTTCGGACCCAGCTCCATTTCAATACGATCAAGGAATTACCAATCCACCTACGAACACAGGGTCTCAATCAATATATCTTTTCAAAAATATACTTCAGAGACCTCCAATATCCAATGTCAGCGGAAGACTGCCAACTACTCATTAGGAATATTAAATGTTTTCTTCCCCCTATTAGTCCCCAAAATCTATTTGCTCTCAAGATTCAAGGTGGTTATGGATTACTAGAAATCGAAACTCAGCTAGAGGGGAAAAGAGCCAAATTCATCTTTGACATGCTTAACAACCACAATTCAGGAGAAAGTTTATTATTACGAAATAAGATACAAGCCTATCTCAACCAATATGCAAAAGCACCCAACCCCACCACCCAGGATTCAAAATGGATCTTCCCATGGTATCGATTGCTTGTAGGAGGGAAAATTGAAGATAAAAGAGGAGGTTACATCAGAGATCGCATCCCATTTGCCAATGATCATTTTTCCAAAAACGAAATCAGTTGGATCGAAGCGTGGTATTCAATTGTGAATTTAAAAAAGGCCAACCAAAGGGAACATCCAATAGGTGTTAGTTTACGAGATTTATCAGAATTTGTTAATTACCCCATTGAACAAAAAGATTGGGAAAAAGATATGGAACCGGTCAATGAATTAACCTTCAAGAGCCGCAGCAGGCAAGCCCAATTAGAGAAACGAGTTGCCCTAGAACCAAAAGGGTGGAGCACACTCTTGAACATAACACCATCACAATGGCAAAAATATTGGAAATCGCTAGTCAAGGCTAAGACAACCTATCCCGCAGACTTTGAAGAAACCCATCGATTCACTCTCGGTCATCGTAACCACTACCCAACCAATGACAATAGTTGCCCTTTCTGTGCGAAGGAATATTCCCATGAATATTTCCTCCACATTTATCAAGAGTGTGAAATCAGTCGGTCAATTTGGAACAAAATGAATCTAAAAATCTCGCTCAGCTGGAAAAATCTTATTGCGAATGCATTTCACACAATAACAACAATGCAACAAATAGAGGGTTATTTAAAAATCATATGGAATCTCTTTCTACGACGAATCCATTTTGATCATACTGAACCAATTGATGATCAATCTTTAAAGAAACTTATTGCCCTTATCTCACTCGAACAAAAATTAAAAATGGTGTAAGAACAGAAACTTATAAAATCAAATGAATAGAGTTATTATTCTCTATTAACTTATGTATAATTTTTAGTGTATCTTATTAGTAATTAGTATGTTAAATAGTTAATACATTATTGTTGGAAAAAAAAAATAGAATCAGAAAAACCAAGGTTTCGAGAAGATCAAGATTTCTTAATTGGATGGTTGAAGTAAGTTCTCGAAACAAATAAATCGCTCCTATTGAATTTACTTTTGCTCCGATTGCACATCCAATAATACCGATAATTGTACATGACAAATACACGAATCTTTTCCCCAATTTTAATGCCGTTGGTTGAATAACTAAACATCCAACACCAAGAAATAAAAAGCAAAGTGCAACACTAATAGTCAATTCATTCAAAGTGACACCTAATTCATCCATGAATATTCCAAATAATGGACCGTAGAAATTTGTTGTTACTGCAAACATAAAACACCAAATCCAAACAAAAAAGAATTGAAAATGTTTCTTTAATCTATCAAAATCGCTGTCAAGCTTATCGCGTGTCAAGGGCCTATTGATTCTACAAGCTTATCACTAAATATCTGAATTACCCAGAAGGTCAACTTTATTTCCGAATCGCTACTACTGCGGATCCAGGAAGAACATCCGACTACAGGCGTGGCACAGATGAAAGAATTACTACCGCCCCCCAAAACTAAACATCAAACAATTCAATTGGAGAGGCATGCAATGAGGTACAAACAGGGCGATCAAAAATGATTATTAGAGGAAACTTTTACAATTAAAACGAA
>NW_026057239.1:0-20008 GCF_019202705.1 Hemisphaericaspora subhashii | reverse complement strand
AGTATTGGTAAGTATAATTAATATCATCATTGATATATTGACTTATTAGATAGAATATATCTCTTTAATATATGCAACTCTTGGGAAATAATTGTGCAACATTTCTTAATATAAAGGTGAAGAGCTCATAGAATAATCGAAAGTATGTAAAAGTCTTTAAGCCCACGTAGATGAAGAGCAACATACACATATGTGTATGAGTCTCTGGTAAACTAGTAGAATTAATAACGTATTACCCAAAAATGAATTGTATTTCCCTAGGTGGAGTATAATCATCTTCTTTGTATAGATTACCTACTGTAGATTGCATTTACGTCAATCGTTGAACCAATCTGACTTGTATTTATTGCAATCTTGAAAGAGAGATTGGAAGCAATCCATCAGAGTGAAGAGAACATTTTTATCAATGATTCTGTATTCAGAGGTGACTTTTCAAACTGAAACCCAACACATCTAGGGGAGGAAGACAAACAACCAGAAGCTCTCTATTGATCATCATTGCAGTTTAGGTATTCATAAATGGGAAGCTGATAGATTATATCCTACAGCATTCCCTCTAAATCCACACGTCGACGAGTTTTTTTATTTCTAATAATACCAATATTTAGGATCTGGACGCCAAATGTAATCTATAAGGAATGTGTCTATCAAAAATTGGAGGTGTAGTGCTACTCTTGATATGGCAACCTAATTCAATTCAAAGACGATGGTTTAAATAACTTCGGCTTGCTGAATGCCATTTCCGAAGATGGATGTAGTTTAAAATTATTATTGGATAGATTCTATAGGACCGACTTGCTGTGACGTTGCCTGCGGACTCATTTATCCCCCAGGCCCGCTCCTCTTTTTCGCATTACCCATAGATAGGTATTACTCCACTTCATAAAATCAACACTGGGAGAGCGTGCCAGTGGAAATAATTAGAAGATTCGTAGTCACTCCGAGAACCAAAATAATCCTCAGCTTTTCTTGACAGTGAAATTCCAAAGACAATGACGTGGAAAAACTTTCGGAACTAGAAATTAGTATGATTCATTCAATTTTGCAACCATTTCACGCCCATGCTTTATAACAATGCACGGAGCAACGTCTAGCGATCCAAATATTTGCAAATTTGTTTTCCAACTTAGAAGAATACACAAAGATTAGTTTTGCCCAACATTAAAGAATAATAAAAATACAAAACACAATGGAACGGTGGAGTTTAGCCTTTTGGTCTTGCTATCTTATAAGGAGTAAAAAACTCTAGAACGACTAAGGCGGCCCACACAGGGCCTCACAAGACGTTTTATTTTCAGAGGCGACAATGAAAAATTTGCAATCACAATTTCGCAGTCGTTTCTCGGTAATAGCATCCATTTATAGAATGGGATAACTCAGTACCTAAATCCCCATATTAGAGATATTTGAGAATTTTGATGGCACTCAAAACGATTGTTTCGTGAAGGTTCTCAGTCTCCCCAACTGTTTTTCTTATCTTTCAATTACCACTTCGATTCTACACATCCAAATTCAGGTAAAAGGCTTGGCTTAGGAACTGTTCTAAGGACTTTAGTTTTACTTTAGTCGCAACTGTATACGGGCTCGGTTGTAAATAATATCACCAAACTTCTATTCACCCGATCGGTGCATAATAAGAATCAATAATACGAAACAAATTTTATTTTTTTGTGGGGAGGGGGGGCAACCTTCTTTGTAAGTGAAAAGAAAAGGGCCCAAACAATGAGAAGGCTTCCATGGTATTGTTTGTGTTTCATATTTCCCGATTTCAAAATTTCTTTGTTCTCGGGAGAACAGAGTATAAGAGGCTAATACTATGGATTGCTATTATGTATGACAAGCGGAATAACACAACCCTTAAATAATATTTCAAACATTTCAACCTCCCGATCTTACCACATCTATTTCGGGCGAACAGCCCTATCTCCATCCTACCCCATAAACAAGAGTGGAGAAGATGCATGAACACTCTACCATCACATTATTGTTCTTCCAACGAAGAATACCTTTCATCAAAATCTCACTATGCGAGATTAGGTTTCCCCTAGTTGAATATGTTGTATGACGTAATCAATATTAGTGCATTTCACACTTTTTTTTATGTATCCCTGTAGATTAATGGACATATAAACAAAATATCACAGACTCTGTTATACTTCCCCTAGCAAGCAATCCATTACATTGTTGAAACCAATCTTTGAAAATGCACAATTACCCTTAACCCCCCATGCTCCAAACCCCAGTTGGTATTGTTGAGTTTTACTAAGATACGGTTTATTACATGACGACAGAAGGAGTTCCAATGGGGAGGAGGGGGGGTCGGAACAACACTAGTTGTTGGTCCATGTAGATTTCGTTTAGGTATTATTAATCAGGAATTTTGACTTCTTATTATGGTCGGTAGAATAGAAGTTACACAAAAAATATTTTTTATGGATTTTAGCGTTTTTTTCTTTTATTCCGACCGGAAGAACACAACATTTATTTTTTAGCTATTAATTTCAGCTTTGTTCCAATTAATAATAATATTTTTTTAAAGAATACATCTCGCGTGTGGAGGATTACGTACTCTGGTGGTTAAAAACTTTATAGCATACTAGTTAGTCCAGTTCCACAGTGTTCCAACTAAAATCAATGGTATTAACAGGGTTGTAATCCAATCAGGTTTGTAATCGGCATCTTAAAGTGTCATTGTTTTTCCGGAATCAATTCGGATCCCAGGGGGAAAATAAATTGACAGAAAACAGCAAAGGGCAATTGACAACAATATTCAATTGTGTGGAGGAGGAGATTAAATTAGGTGAGACTTTTATTATTTTATAAAAAATGGTGTAGTATAATGTAAAGATAACAAAATAAAAATTTTAATTAAGCGCTGCATTGAAAATATGGGGGAACCATGTCGAAAGTGAGAATTGATGATCAAATATAAAAGCAAGTGAAAATCACCTTTCAATTTCTGACATCTCATTTCTTATTTTCATCACTAAAGTAACAAACTCACAATTACTACTACTATGGGTCAACAACAACCAGAGAAACCAATGTTGGAAAGCACCAGCAGCTCCTCCAGCCTCAACAAACAGAATCAAGAAATTTCTGAACTTGAATCAATGCCTTCTGAAAGAGAAGGTGGTGAACATGGAAATATCTTAGCTCAATATTCCGAAAAGCAAGTTATGCAAATGGGTAGACATTACGCTAGTAAACATGATCTTGATGCTGACTTATTCGCTCGTGCAGCTGCAGTAGCTCGTTCTCCATCTGCATTCAATTCAATGTCATTCTTAAGTGCTGAAGAAAAGAATGGTTTATATTTAGAAGCAACTAAGAAATGGCATATTCCAAAGAAATTAATCGGTGTTATTGCATTGGGTTCCATGGCTGCTGCCGTTCAAGGTATGGATGAAGCAGTTGTCAATGGTGCTACCTTGTTTTGGCCAAAGGCATTTGGAGTGACCGAAATGAAGAATGCCGATTTATTAGAAGGGTTAGTTAATGGTGCTCCATACTTATGTTGTGCAGTTATTGCTTGTTGGTTATCAGATTTTTGTAATCGTCGTTTAGGTCGTAAATGGACCATTTTTTGGACTTGTGTTATTTCTGCTTTGACTTGTATTTGGCAAGGTTTTGTTAACAATTGGTGGCATTTATTCATTGCTAGATTCTTTTTAGGATTCGGTATTGGTATTAAGTCAGCTACTGTCCCTGCATATGCTGCTGAATGTACTCCAAAGCATATTAGAGGTTCCTTAGTTATGTTATGGCAATTCTTCACTGCTGTTGGTATTATGTTTGGTTATGTTGCATCTTTAGCTTTCTATAGTGTCCCTGATAGAGGAATTGGATCTGGTTTGAATTGGAGATTGATGTTTTCTTCTGCTTGTATTCCAGCCATTATTGTTTTGCTTCAAGTTCCTTTTGTTCCAGAATCTCCTCGTTGGTTAATGGGTAAGGATAGACACAAGGACGCTTTTGAATCATTGAGACAATTGAGACATGAAGAAATCGCCGCTGCTAGAGATTGTTTCTACCAATATGTCTTGTTAAACGAAGAAGGTTCTTATGAAATCCCAGTTTGGAAGAAGTTTATCGAATTATTCACAATTAGAAGAAACAGAAATGGTGCTCTTGGTGCTTGGGTCGTCATGTTTATGCAACAATTCTGTGGTATCAATGTCATTGCTTATTATTCCTCTTCTATTTTCATCAAGGCTAACTTTAGTGAAATCAGTGCCTTATTAGCATCTTGGGGTTTTGGTATGATTAACTTCACATTTGCAATTCCTGCATTCTTAACCATTGATAAATTCGGAAGAAGAAGTCTTTTGTTAACTACTTTCCCATTGATGGCTGTCTTCTTGTTAATTGCTGGTTTCGGGTTTTTGATTAAGGATCAACAAGGACAATTGGCCATGGTTGTCGTTGGTGTCTACTTATTCGCAGCCGTCTATTCTTCAGGTGAAGGTCCAGTTCCATTTACTTATTCAGCTGAAGCTTTCCCATTATATATCAGAGATATCGGTATGAGTTTTGCTACTGCCACTTGTTGGTTCTTTAACTTTATCCTTGCATTCACTTGGCCAAGATTACAAAATGCTTTCACTCCAACTGGTGCATTTGGATTCTATGCCGCTTGGAATATTGTTGGTTTCTTCTTAGTATTATGGTTCTTACCAGAAACCAAGGGATTGACTTTGGAAGAATTAGATGATGTGTTTAGTGTCCCATGTATGACTCATGCTGCTTATCAAACTAAATCATTCTGGAACGGAGTTCAAAGACAGATTTTTAGAAGAGATATTCCAAAGTTACCACCATTATACGACCATCAAAGAATGGCCCTTACTAGTCCTGAATGGAATGATAAATCTGAAGTTAACCATATTGAATAGATTTCCATTCTCCTTTATTAAAGTATTTCAATTCTCCTTTTAGTTCTTTAGTTTCAATTTTTTGTGATTTCTACTTTAGTTAGATATCTAGATTAAGTTTTATATTGATTTGTACATTGTTCTTCTAATAAAATTTATAAACTTTTGTTAATATTCTTATTATCTCATTGAATTGTGGCATAGTCTAATTAAGAACTTCTAATTGTGGGTTTGTAAAATTGGAAGCCACAAAATTGAGTGACACAAACGGAATGGTCAAATTGAAAAGCATTAGTTAAATCTATTGATGCTTACTAATGTTTTTGGTTGAAGTTTTATATTGTGTATCAATATTTTTTGTGGTTGTTTAATAGTTTGTAAAAAAACATGCAAAATTGGTTGCAAATGTTTTGTGGTTGCAAAAAAATTTTAAGTATAAATAGACCTGGAAATCCCCTAGAATTCAAATTTTTTTGTTTTCTTCTTTTCCCTTTTTCTTTTTCTTTTTCTTTTCTTCTTTCATTAATTATCTCTTTCCATATTATCCCATCTTTCTATCAATCATTTCTTTATTCATTCATTCATTCATTCATTCCTTTCTTGTGTTATCTTAATGTTCTTTTTATTAACTCATTTAATACCTGCTTGTGTCATTCAACTGTTCGTTTATTTGTTCTGTATTCATCTACTCACTACACATTGCTTCTTTTATCCATTCATTCATTGATTCCTTCTTCAGATAGTTCCTTCTTATTCCATTCATTTAATTTATTCATTCAATCAGTCAATCATTGCTTCATCCCCACCTTCCATACTTCACCTGTCTTCCCTCATATTTCATCCGTCGTCCTTAGTCTCTTTCCTCGTGACCTTTTTTATTCCATCGAACCAGAATTATACCAATAGCAATCGCAAGTCATTATCCTCTCACCAGTTTGTCCTCTAGTTTCTTTTTTAGTTGATGATATGTATTCTGCTCAATCTTGGTAACTGGTATCTGCTTTTTTGTTTTAAGTATTACGACAGGTAAGTATGGGAAACAAACGGGGGGTGAATCAATGATTGTCTGGCTGAATGAGTGAATGGATAGCCCATGGAAGGTACGAGTCTGAGAAGGAATAAGCGAATGGGTAAAGAATTAGCAAGTAGTGTATGCGTGATGTGTCGTACATAGCAATATTGCATACAAAGTTTTAGTCTTCATCCTGCACATAATATTGGAAAAAAACCCTGGGTTGGGGCAAAAATCTATAAAAGTTTTTCCAATGTAAATTTTGATCAATTTTATAATTTGTAAAATCCCTATATTATGATAAGATTACCGCGTTTCACATTAGATTCTGAATATACTTTATTAGTGTCATATTAAACCTTTCTTAACAAATTTAGGGTTCTTTTTGTGAAACACTTCTAAAATAATATTTGTGCACTGCACTACATTTGATAAACAAATGGTGTGCATATAATTTATAAAATGTTACCCTCATGGCAACATTTTGAATCATATGTTGACAAATTTCATAAAATATGAATTTGTTCCAGTTTGATTAGATGAACATATTTCTTGATGTATTCTAAGTATAGTTCGTTAGCGTAGTAAGAGACTATTGTTAACAATATTAGGGACATTCTTGAGTCTATTATATTTGTGACGAATGGTAAAAAAACAGACTCAAAGGTGTGTTTCAGGCAGCTTACTGACAGATGGAATTATAAGGAACGACGCGTTCTTTCATCTACAAGAGCTACAGAACTCCTCAAATCCTGATGCTTTCTCTTGATAGCCACCTCTATTTTACGCCTACATGACTTTTTCATGATTATCTTTGAATACAAGAGCTGGTATAGAGTAAGCAAAACTACGATTTTTCTATTGCTTGGTGGGAACTATGATTCTGAGTCACATTGCTAGTATTGCCTGAAATTGAAGTAAAAGCAAAAGTATCCCAGGTGACGCAATATTTGACGTATCGGGTTTTATATTGTTTTTTGCCGTTAAGACTGATGGCAAATGAAACGATTTATTTTCGCGGGGTGGAGGCGGGTAAGTGAGTGGAACTAACCACAACTAAAAATCTAGATCAATGGATTAATATATAATCGAGCGGAGTGCTATATGCGGTAGTACTATCTCTATTACCTATGTTAGTTGATAAAGTGATACACAATAAAGAGAGGATAAGGAATGAAGTTGTTATAGTTATTTTAGTACCGTTGAAGTATGGGGTCAAATTTAATATGATGGGGGCAGTATGCAGGAAGCTACTAATATATTTTTTTTTTTAGTTCTTAATTTGAATTTTATTTGCCATTGAAATTCTGAAAAATCATTTTTCTACAATTCTCTTCTTTTTCTTTACTCTATAGAAACAGCTTCTCCTGTGTATCTGCTTTGTGTATTTGCAGGTTGCCATTAAGGAATATAGGCCCATTTACAACTCGGTTAACTTTAACGATACCAATATAAAATACGAAGCAACAAACAAGAAAAAAAAAACAAAAACAAAAAAATCTTCAACGTTTGTTTTAAGAAAATTTAAAAAACAACAAAATTTTTTTTTTGTTGCTTTCTTTCTTTCTTTGGTGAGAGTATCGAATCATTTTTTATTTATTATATTATTCGATTCCAGAAGAGAGTATTTCAATTGATATTGATTATATGCTTTTTATTTAGAAATCATTACATATCACCAAAACATATAGAAAGTCATATCCTCATTTGATTCATCCAGAAAACATTCAAAACTTAATAGATACATTTTTTATAAGACATCCAAAACTTTTTTTTATATTTTTTTTTTTTTACAACCAACTACTTATCCAGATATATCTTGCCTGCCATTTTTTATTAACAGAATAATCCAAAATGTCCTTACAAGATCTTATTCCAGTTGTAAATAAATTACAAGATATTGTAACTGCTACTCAAGTATCTGAAATAGATTTACCTATTTTGGCTGTTGTTGGTTCTCAATCTTGTGGTAAATCTTCAGTATTAGAAAATATTGTTGGTAAAGATTTCTTACCTAGAGGAACTGGTATTGTCACTAGAAGACCTTTAGTATTACAATTAATTAATGTCTCAAGTGAAGAAGATCATGACCTTGCTAATGGTAACCTCAACAAAAACAAAAACAAAAACAATGACAGTAATGCCAATAACAACCTATCAAATGGTAATGCAAATTATTCCGATGATCAGCTGCTGATAAATTCGGCTGAAATTAATTTAGAAGATCATATACGTAAACTACATGGAGGTGCAGGTGGTTCAAAGTCTCCTACTGAATGGGGTGAATTCTTACATATTCCTCATAAAAGATTTTATGATTTTCATGATATTAGAAGAGAAATTGAAAATGAAACAATGAGAATTGCTGGTCAAAATAAAGGTATTAGTAGATTACCAATTAATCTTAAAATTTATTCTCCAAATGTTTTAAACCTTACTTTAGTTGATTTACCTGGTTTAACTAAAATTCCAATTGGTGATCAACCAACTGATATTGAAAGACAAACTAGAAGTTTAATTTTGGAATATATTGCATCTCCAAATTGTATTATTTTAGCCGTTTCCCCAGCAAATGTCGATTTAGTTAATTCTGAATCTTTAAAATTAGCTAGACAAGTAGATCCAACTGGTAAAAGAACAATTGGTATCTTGACTAAATTGGATTTAATGGATCAAGGTACTAATGCTTTGGATATCTTAAAGGGTAATGTATATCCATTAAAATTAGGATTCATTGGGATAGTTAATCGTTCTCAACAAGATATTTCCGAAAATAAACCTTTAGAAGATTCATTATTTGCTGAATATCAATTTTTTGCCAAACATCCAGCTTATAAAGCCATTTCAAATAAATGTGGAACAAAATATTTAGCACAAACTTTAAATAGAATCTTAATGTCTCATATTAGAGAAAGATTACCCGATATTAAAGCTAAATTAAACACTTTGATGGGACAAACTGAACAAGAATTAGCTTCATATGGTGATGTACCAGGATTAGATGATTCCAAGGAAGCCCGTGGAGTCATGGTACTTAACTTGATGACTAAATTTGCCAATGCTTTCGTTAATTCAATTGAAGGGACTTCAACTAATGATATTATTCTGACTAAAGAATTATGTGGTGGTGCTAGAATTTATTATATTTATAATGAAGTATTTGGATCCCAATTAGCAGCAATTAACCCAACTCATAATTTATCAATCCTAGATATTAGAACTGCCATTAGAAATTCAACTGGTCCAAGACCTTCTTTATTTGTACCTGAATTAGCATTTGATTTATTAGTAAAACCACAAATCAAATTATTGGAAGAACCAAGTAGAGGATGTGTTGAATTAGTTTATGAAGAATTAATGAAGATTGTTCATAGTGTTTGTTCTACCAATATTGGCCCTGAATTGAGTAGATATCCAAAATTACAAAGTAAATTAATTGAAGTTGTTAGTGATTTATTAAGAGAAAGATTAGGTCCAACTATTAAATATGTTGAATCCTTGATTGAAATTCATAAAGCTTATATTAACACCAATCATCCAAATTTCTTGGGTGCGGCAAAAGCCATGAGTATTGTTGTTGCTGAACGTCAAAAACAAAAACAATTGGAACTGAATAGTAAATTAAGATTAGCAAGTGAAAGAATCTTAACTAAAAAGAGACAACAACAACTAGAGGAAAATATAGAAGAACAATCTGAAGAAGAAGAAGAAGAAGATTTTGAAGCTGAAATCAAATCTGTTGATGATAAATTACCATCTCCGCATAGTCATCAACATGGCCGTCAATTATCTGTCCATAAGGCCGATTCAACTCCAAACTTCCATCATCAAGCAATATCACCGCCACAGCATCAACAACAACAACCAGAATCATATTTGAATTATTTCTTGGGTAAAGATCCAATTGTCCATCAACAACAATTACAAACCCAAGCCCAATTAAACCCAATTCCATTCAAATTCCCTCATCCTCAAGAAAATACCTTACAATTCAATAGCAATTTCCTTAATCATAATCATACTACTTCCCAACCTAACTTGATTGATGAATATACTTCAAAAATGAATCTTTCCGATTCGGCCAATGATGAAACCACTTCGTTTGAAAGTGACGATGCCATTAATGAATTAACAGAACGCGAACAATTGGAATGTGAATTGATTAGAAGATTAATCATTTCATATTTCAGTATTGTTAGAGAAATGATTCAAGATCAAGTTCCAAAATCGATTATGTGTCTTTTAGTTAATTATATTAAACAACATATTCAAAATCGATTAGTTGTTAAATTATATAATGATAAATTATTTGATGAATTATTGAAAGAAGATGAAAATATTCAAGCGGAAAGAGAGAAATGTGTGGAATTGTTGAAGACTTATAAAGAAGCTTCTAGGATTATCAGTGATGTTGTGTAAGACTGGTTTTTTTTGGCTTTTGCATGTCCGTGTATATAGGCATATATATATATTATTATAAATTATAAAATATTAAGTTATTATTATTATTATTATTATGACTGGTTGATATCCTTTCTATAAGTACGTAATTCTCGAGTTGATAATTTCCCAAAGAAATGAAGTTGATGTTTAATCAAATCCAGAAATTTTAAATTATACTTGTTGGGAGTAGTTGTAGAAGAAGTTTTGGCAACCAATTTGAAGTTATTATCTGTTGATAAGAATTGATGGATTTCATCTTTGTCATTCATAGTTAATAAGATATGCAGTAAACATTGCAAGATCGCCAAAGTTATCGATATGAATTTTAAACTTCTATAGTCATGTTCATCTTCTACATGTTGGTGTTCTTCATTTTCTTGCGATATGTCAGGCCCCGCCTGGTGATGTTCTTCGGTAGTCAATCCAGTGAGGTGGTGACGACGATTATCTCCAATTAACAAATTATCAAATAATTTAAACCAAGTATCTAAATTAATAAACTTCAAATCGATAAATAAACATAACCACCAATTCATAATTATAACTTCAATCTCTAAACCCAATTTCTCAAAATGTAACCATAATTCCGGTTGGAATTTATATAAATACCTTTTCAGAATAATCAAATTATCTCTATGAATATTCCCTAAATCATCGAAAAACACTTTAATCCCTCCATCATATTTCGGTAATATCTCTTCAACCAACCCCACAAATAACCAAAATACATCTTCTTCAACTAAATGATGATTCCCATCTCCAACATTATTATTACTCAATAACAAAGTTCCAATAATTTTATTCATTCCTTGGACATAGCCTACTTTTGGACAATATTGAACAAAAGCATACAAAATCCTCTTTAATTTATAATAATTCACCCCTCGTTTCAATTCAATCAAATTATTGAAATAATAATTAAATGGCAATGTCCTATCTAAATCCAATTCAATCTGATCTAAATAAGTTTGGATCTCGTCGGCAGGTTGGTCCAAAAGGGCTTGATATTCTCCATTGACTTTATATTCATTAGCTCCACTGAGTTCCATCCATAACCAGGCTCGATATTTGGTGGGGATCCCATTGGTGTTTATAAGTTGTTTGATATTGTTGAATAGTATCAGACTGATTGAAAGGAGTTTATATCCTTTGATACCAAATGTGGGGAATGTTGATGGGGAAGAAGTTGGAATAATTGTAGGATGATGTGATTGGAGTAATGTCCGGTTTATATCTTGGATAAGTTTATTCCAATCTTGTTCAAATTTATCATTTATGATATCATGAGCTTGTGACATTTCTTTTAATTTGTCAATGAATTGGAGCTTGTTATTACTTTCACTATTGGTAATTAAGATGGCTTTGTCTTCAGTAAAACTATTGTTCATTTGAATGGGTGAGGCAGTAGCCGGGTTGGAGTTGTTCGGTCCATTGGTTGTTGTAGTTGTGATGGTGGCGGTTGTATTTCGTAAATTTGTTCTATCGGTGAAGAATCCATATTTATCTATATTTATATCTTCACTCATAAGTTGTTGAGTTCCAATACTTGTTGATGACCCAAGTTCTTCGTCATGATTTGCAAAACTCGCAAGTTCGACTGGCGTTCGTGAATTTATTAACTCTTCTCGTGTCTGTTTGGAGACTGGTCTATTTTGATCACTAGATAAATCTTCTTGTGAAATAAAGAATGATTTTATCCACTTCTTGTGTGGAGCTGTAATCCAATTGGTTCCTCTTGTATCCTGGGGTTCTGGGATTTTCAGTTGAGGATTCTCTACCGGAGCTGAATGAGTACGTGTACGATTCGGTCTCGTTAGTTTTTCAATCATATTCTCTTTGGGTACTAGCTTTGTCGGTATTTCCGGTTTGTCTTTTGAAGATGGTAATTCATTATTCATGGCTACTTCAATCAATCCAGTCAAAATATCATCAATATCATTCTGTTTTGGTATCTTTTTCTTATTCTCAATTTCATTCAATTTCTGATCAATTTCTAATGCCGATAAGTTACCATATTCATTACAAAGTTTATATAATTGAGCTTCTCGTATAAACTTCTCTTGTCGTAATAAAATCAATTCAGTTTCCTTGTTGGCTAAATCTATTGATAATTGTTTAATTAACAATATTGGATCATTCTTGTATTTCATGCTGATTATTTTATGGATTTGTTCAGATGTCAATTGATGTAAACTACCTCCTAAAGTGCTTATAGAAGACGACTCTTGTTCACTAGTTGGCATCCGTTGATGATTGTCATTTGTCAATCCAAATAAACTTGATTTGGTAGTATCGGAATGCGATGTATGTGTATGTATGTCATTTGAAAATAGGCTATTACCGCTACCCTTTCCAGTCATATCTTCTATTACTATTCTATCCTATAAATCTCTGCTCATTTGAAGTGTATATCCAATTCTTAATAAGATGTCAGTAGACTGTTTGTTTGATACGAAAAAATAATAGCGTCTCGGAATATTGACGATAGATGGGAGTGGTGCTACCAGGTGGGTGGTTAAAGAATTTCCTATTCAATAATTGTAAAATATATTCACATTATAGCTAGCTCTAGCTGTACTATCTCGTGTATCTTCCTATTTCAAACAAACGGGATTTAATATCCATATTAGAAGCATCTGGTAAATTATTTCTACCAAAGTTTTTGTACGAAAATAAAATTCCGCATTTGGAAAATAAATTCCGCTCTTCATCATCGAAGTTCATCTTCAACAACTGGACAACTAGTTCCTCATGTCAGACAAACCGACAAAGAAGAAGGAATCCACAAAACGGAAATACAGTCGAGGTGGATGCAACGAATGCAAAAGAAGGAAAATTAAATGTGATGAACAAAAACCACATTGTCATAATTGTACAAGATTAAGTAAACAATGTTCATATGAAACTATTCGTAAAATTAGATTTAAATATGACAACAATCTAACTACATCAAGCAACGCTGAGTCTCAACCCGATATCAAGGATTCTGTATCTGGGTCATTACCATTTGAATATAACCGTGATAAATATAAATCGAATCAAATTGAAAGTAGTGTACGATTTGAAAAATGGACTCCAACCCCACCACCTCAGCAAGATCCCAATGACAACAACGATAAAAACCTTCCAGAAACCTACCCTGCCACTGTTTCCTCCGAGAATGATTTGCTAAGTAACACTTCACCTTGGGACGATAATATCTCACTTGGGGACGTAAAGAATCTATTTGATGATGCCAATCATTTAATTCATGATTCCTTAGATTTGTTTGATTTTCAAATAACTGGTGATTCTATTCCTGAATTGCAGCACGTTTCCAAGCAAATGAATGTTATTCCTTTCCTGAAAGACGATACACATCCTCCAGATAAAGCTTCCGAAATTGTTGCTGATACGGCAACATCAAACAAAAAACTAATTTCAAAGACTTTGGGACCACTTGGATTAGATGGAGTTGCAGAAGTAACATACTTGAATGACTTAACTGAAACTGAATTGGGATATCATTACTTCCCTTTTGCCGTATCAATTGAATCAAATCCAGTAATAGGAATACTTTTACGATACCTGAGAAATTGTCCATATTTATTAACTGCATTATTGGCTTCCAGTGCTACTTTTCAATTCATTCGTACTGGAATCCAAAAACATGAGAAAAGTAGATCCCAATATACCTCAGTCTGTTTAAAAAGTTTAAGTGAAGCATTTACAAAGCAAAAAGATAGTGATGATGAAAAATATTTCTCCAAAGATATTGAAAGATTATTATTAACCATCTTAACATTAACGTCTATGTTTACTGCCACGACATATCTACAAAAAGAAGAACCCAATTCCGTTCATTCATCTTGGAAAACTCATCTTCGCGGTGTCAAGGAGTTATTGTTGCATTATTCCCGCTTATCATCACAAAAGTCTTCCGCGCGTAGAAGTATATCAGATGGGTTGGCCCTAGCTAAAATTTGGTTCTTTTTAATTGAATCAATTGCTGAATTGAATGATCCACGAGGTGGAACTCTAAAATATATCAAGAAGAATCAAGACACATCAATTGATATAATCAAACCAGATCCAGGAATAGATTCTTCAGATATGAGCAAATTGTGGCTAGAGACAGGATATTTCACCCGAGACAGGAATCCAGAATATCATGATGCATTAGTCAGAATTGGGCTCTTGACGGATCCAAAGACCTTGCCAATTTCAACTCAATTCAATATGCTTACGGGATATTCTATTCGAGTGGTGGAATTGATTGATGAGATAGCTAAATCATTGGATTTATTAAGAGTACATCCAGGATCACAATTGTCCTCTTCGGTAATTATTAAAATTATGTCATTGGTTGAGAATGGAAGAACACATGATATTGTACCTGGCGTTTGTCAAGAAACTTTTGAAATTCCTGTATTATCAAAGGCTCATCCGGAGTATCAAGGACACGATAGGATAGAACTTCCGTTGTCTTGTTATGCGAAGGACGTTTATCCTGGAGGAGTAAGATATTTTTCTTGGTTCGACCTTAGTGAACAACTATTGATTGATGAGATGTATTTAAAATTATTGACTACAAATGGCTTGCTTAAGCTCCCAAAGACTCATCCGTTGATTATAGAATTGAAGGACAAGATTTTTAAAAGCATGTTTTTCCTAAAGGATAAAACTGATGAGAACTATAGTCTGAAAGTCAAGCAAGGAACCATCTTGATTGAATCGGAGAACTATTATTTATGTAACAATTTGTTTGATGTTAGAGCAATTATGGTTCCATCACCATACATTCAATGCTCACTAGTAGCTAGTGATGAGCAAGAGTTTGAAAAATTGGAATTGTATTTCCTGGGATTGGTTAAGTTAGGAAATGGAAGTTCTTTGTTCGCATTGGACAGGTTGTATAGGTTAAGAGAAAGGATCAGAAATAACCAACAGGAAGACACCGTAGAAGAAGAAGGAGAAGACATAGATACATATAGAGTTATTCCGTTCTCATAGGTTTGTAAGTGTATAAACTTCTCAACATGCCTGTAAATTTTGCAACTACAAATGTATGCATAAAATTCCACTTGGAATTAACAATCCCTAAGGAGTGGATCCACAGCCCGCCAACCAAATGTTAGTCATATGGGTAACAACAAGGTCAGACTATGAAATTCAAGAGTAGGAGATCATTGTCAAAACTATTTGTAGTGAAAACTCTTCTGTTGATACACCAAGTATTTATCATTCTCAATTATTCGAGTGGAAAATGGGCCAAGAATGGTTAGCAATGATCTAATACTAATCTGACAAGGTGTACTTAGAATACACCTCATAATACATTGGTTTTGCGCATATGAAAGATATTTATGAAATCATGACATTGAGGAGACCTAATAGAAATCCTAGCATTTTGTGTCGTTTACAAAAAGTGTAAATTAGGAATCGTCTTTTGTGGTTATTAGGTTTGATAGAGATTTACAAACCCCTCTTTTCAAATACGCCTTAGTTTTATTTTGTGTATGAACTTTTTGTGGTTGTGCAATTATAATAGTACAATATGTAGAAAACTAAACAAATTTGGTTGCAAATTTTTTGTGGTTGCAAAAAAATCTCAAGTATAAATAGACCTGGAAATCCCCTAGAATTCAAATTTTTTGTTTTCTTCTTTTCTCTTTTTCTTTTTCTTTTTCTTTTCTTCTTTCATTAATTATCTCTTTCCATATTATCACATCTTTCTTTCAATCATTTCATTACTCATTCATCTACTACTTATGTCATCTATAATATTGTTTTGTCTTCTACCTTTTGCCTCATATTCATCTATTCACTGGTTGTTCATTCTTTTATCCATTAAATAATTTGTTCCTGCCACAGATAGTTTCTTCTTATTCCATTCATATTTTAGTTCATTCAGTCAATCAGTGTATCCCACATTCCATACTTCATTTGTCTTCCGTCATCCTTCATCCATTCATCCATCCTTCTTCACTTATTTCTTATATTATTCCATCTAACAAGCCATCTGTCACTAAATGAGTTCAAAATATAACCTTTCAACTGATTTGTTCTTGATGCTTTTCTCAAAATATTGGATGGTATGGTACAACCTTTTCAACCNAAGGATGGAGACAATCAAGGAATGAACAATGACTGCCTGACTGAATGAGCTAATGAATGGATCACAGGGGGGGACTAGTCTGAGAAGGAATAGATAAAATGGGTAAAAGACATGGATATGCTAATGATGTAGTATGGGGTTTGTGGTGTAGGGGGCGCAGGGCATGGGGGCAGGGCATGTAGCTAGCGAAGGCATGTGGCATGTGGTGTAGGTAGAGGAGGCAAGTGGTGTAGGTAGTGGAAGCTATGATGCCCAAGTCCGTGAATTCACCAAGCTGTATTCATATTCGTAAACTTTCGTTTGTAAACTTCCATTTGTAAACTTCTCTTTGTGAACTTCTGGTATAAACTTCTGTTTGTGAACTTCTGGTTGTAATCTTCTTTTTGTAGACTTTTCAAACACAAGCAGTATTCCAGCCACATGCTAAAGTTTTTTGTATTCCCCTTTCCCACCTGATTGATTTTTAGAAACTCTAGGAATCCTATTATACCACCACCACTCAAAACGGTTTCTTGAGAGTATTGAGTTCAAAAGCATTGACTTGCTTATGGAGTGAACAGTAATCATCATAACTAGGCTAGTATCTAGATAGGATCATTTGAGTTTCTGCTCTACAATCAATTGAGCAACCAGTTGCTCTTGGGAAAAACACCCTTCATTCTATTCCTTTAAAATCAGGATTGTAGAATAACTGTTGGTTTTTTACTTTTGTACCATCGTAAACTCTGAACCCCGGTAATATAATATTATTTTATAAGTGATTTTGTACAACTAATATTGCCCTGGTTAACCATTTTGGAAATCAGATACATAAAACCGGTATTTTTTATGCATAACTGGATCCTAGATGCATATATTTGCATGTACTTGCATATTAGTCTTTCAAACTTTGTCCCGATAAGTCCTGTAAATCTAGCTAATAGAGGTGCTTTGCGCTTTATTCCTGATAATAAAATGGCTGCTAAAATAAATGTCGCGCGATTATGACTAATAAGTTGGAAATAAACACCCTTATTAACGGGATAAGAAGCTCTGTCTAGAAGCATACATATCAATACTTAAAGATACAATCTAGTAAGAACTAGATCATATCCTTACGCCTTCCGTCAAACTTCAATTTGACTTTTCGCTATCCTTACCTATGTACAATTTCTTGATAAAGAAGTGGTTCCACTGTATTTCAAGATCACAAAATATGCAGGCTCCATTGAAAATTCATATATTTGGATGATAGATATGTCTCTCTCTCTCAATTCGTAATCAGTAAGTCAATCCATTAGAGAAGCGAATCAACAAGAAAGTTTACTTTATCTTGATATAACTGAAGAAGTCAAGATTGACAATACATACTTAACGCTTATAAATAACTTAGCGAGAGCATAAAGCAAATCCATTCTTTCTATAAATTTTCTCAGCTAATATTTTTATCCTGTACTGAACCAGATTATTTGAATTCTAAATCAAATTGGTCAAATTGGTTCCGATCTTTACGTGACAACATTTGTTGTTTATACTCAAGATTTAAAGAATTTTGTCAATTTCTTTACCAAAAATATACATTATCATATACAATTATATAAATAGATGAATGAGAATCAGTGAGAATATATTTAAAGTAAATTATATTACTATTTAGAGTTTCCCACAGTCATAAAGAGTTTTTCAACATATATTTCTAACATTTGCTGTGGTTTAAATCGATTATCAAGTGTAAACTGTAAATTTAAATTCATTGTTAAAGTTAATCTGTAGCACGTGACCAATAACCAGTAAATTTCTTTTTTTATTTTTATAATTTCTTTTTCGTTTGGTTGGGAAGTGGAAGTTTTTTGTTTTTGTTGTTTCTCATTTTTTTTTATTCCTTCACATAACCACTACCATTTATAAAAGTATCAAGTGTGCAGGATCAACTTCTTTATACACAACCATTTCAACTTTACCAATTTGCAGCTTTTACTTTTAAGGATCAATTCACCAAAAGAATATGCTGAACCCTTCTACTTCGAATGAACGTTCAACTGTTGGTTCTAATAACCACCACCACCTTCAACAACAACAACAACAACATGAAGATGCTTTTGACCCTGCGGTTCAAGCAGCTAACAATCAAGCAGCAGCCGCAGCAGCTGCTTTTGTGGGATTAGGTGGTGATGATAATCAATATCCTCATCCAAGTACATATGCAGCCAGTGCAGCAGCTGCAGCAGCAGAACTTCAACATCGTGCGGAACTTCAAAGAAGACAACAACAATTACAACAACAAGAATTAGTTCATCAACAACAACAATTACAACATTATCATCAACAACAACAACAGCGTGAACAACAACAACGTGAACAGCAACAGTTGCAACAACAATTGCAGCAACAGCAACAACAACGTGAACGGGAAATACAACGTGAACGTCAACAACGGGAAAGAGAACAACGTGAACGTTTACAACGTGAGAGAGAACAACGTGAACGTTTACAACAACAACAGCAACAACAACAACACCAACACCAGGATTTAGGGCCAGATCTTCTTACTCAACATCTTCCACAGCAACAGATTGGTGATGAATATGGTCCTACTGGGGCTGATATTCGTTCAAGATATATTGACAATGAAATCATTAAGACGTTTTCAAGTAAGCAAGAATTAGTTAGACATGTTAAATATTTCTTAGGACCTGAAGAAAATTGTAAAATTGTGGTTAATTCATCAAAACCCAAGGCAGTTTATTTCCAATGTGAAAGATCTGGTAATTTTAGAACTACTGTTAAAGATCCAACTAAAAGACAAAGAGTTGCTTATACAAAAAGAATTAAATGTCCTTATAGATTAGTTGCAAATTTATATCCACCCGATAAAGAAAAGAGAAAGATAAAAAAGGATGACGATGATGAGGAGGAAGAAGATCAAGTTCCTAAAGATGAATATGATAATGAGATGGGGGGTAATAGTGAAATGTGGATATTACGTATGATAAATCCAATTCATAATCATCCACCTGATCCAATTGGTGTTGCTACTAATAATAAAAAGAAGAGACCGCGTTCTGCAAGAACTCTTGTACAAAAACCATTGAATAAACATCTTAATCAACCTCAACCTCCTCCTGGTGCTACTACCAATTATGGTGAATTGATGAATCATAATGTCCTTCAACCACAAGTGGTGGGACAATCCCATCATCATCATTTAGTTGGTGTTGATCAACATCGTCATCATCAAGTCAATCAAGATGCTGCTGTACTTGCTGCAATTGAAGCTACTCAAGTTGGTAATACCAGTGGTGGCGCATCTACAGCAGCTGTTGCAGCTGCAGCTGCCGCGGCATTACATTCACAAGACGTTGATACTTCTTCTATTGATCCAAATGTTGATCCTAATGTTCAAGCTCATGATCATTCTCATGGAATGAGAAGAATGCATATGAGAGGATGATGATCATCACCCAGTATCTTTTATTTGTATCTCTTTGTTGTTATTACCTTTTCAATATTGTTGTTAAAAATGTTTATATAATTATTAAAAATATGTATATTTGTATTATTTTCTTTGTTTAGTTTGTATTTCTTTAATTCAATGGATAATTT